>NW_007577735.1:1799052-1851874 GCF_000690725.1 Stegastes partitus | reverse complement strand
TCAACATGTTTTTGGACTGTGTGGGAGGAAGCCGGAGAACCCGGAGAGAACCCACGCTGCACGGGGAGAACATGCAAACTCCACGCAGAAAGATCCCGGTGCCCCCACCGGGATGCGAACCGGCGACCTTCTTGCTGCGAGGCAACAGTGCTAACCAACTGTGCCACCTTGCAGCCCGCTGTCAAATATATACCACGTAATTTCTTGTCATTAGCATTTCAATTTTCAAACAATATACATAATAAATACATAATATCACATTTTGAAAATATGTTTAAATGCATTATGTATATGTTCATGGACCCTTTCCAAGAAGGTCTAATGACTTTGCTGTCAAGCATCTCTTATGTGTCTGTTGTTTATCTGTTATCCGTTCTCTCACCCCTTTAACCTGCAGACGGCAGACGTCCCTCAACCTAGTTCTTCTGTTTCATTTTTCACCAGTGTGAAAAGGGTTTCCTTATTAAACTTTGGATTTATTGAGTTTCTCTTTATACATTTTGCAAACCTTACTGTGTGAAGTGCCTTGAGATGACATCTGTTGTGAACTGGAACTGTATAAAATAAAACTGAATTGAATTGCATTGAAAGCATCTGACAATTATCCTGCAAAAAAAAGAAAGAAAGAAAAATAAGAAGTGTTGTAAAGATGAGAGAATTTGTGGCTGAAGATTGAAGTGAAGCAGCTGCAGATGTTGACAACTTAGAAGCTGAAGGTGACCTTTAACAGAAATATGTGTGAGCATGGCCCTGAACATGCCACGAATTAAAAGAGCTGTGCAGGTTTAGCCTACATTAAAGAGTAGAATATAAAGAAGATATATATATTTTGGATTTCTTATAATCCAGGCTTGCTCTATGTAGGAAAAAAACAAAGCGTGTGCTTCCTGCAGGCCACATGCACAAGCTCAGGCCTCACAGTAAAAAATAGCACCCAGTGGTCCTGCAGGGTCGCCTTAGGGTGACAGCAGCGCACATGGTGGCTGGTTGAGCGTGTGGCAGCAGCTCGGCTCCTCCTCTGCGCTTCCTGAATGGACAAAACACGCTACCTTGGGTCCACGCCTCCCTTTCCTCATCCTCAGCTCTACCTCTTCATCGGGAAGCTCTCTGCAGCGTCTCGGTACTTTCATTGAGCGGTGATTGGAACCCGGCCGAGCCGCGCAGCGTCACTTTAAAGGAGCCTTCTGAACCGAGAGGAAACACATCACCGCTTCCAGCTGCAAGGTTCAGGCTTCTCCTTTTTTTTTTTTTTCTTTTTCTTTTTGTGACCCACCGACTCCTTGACTAGCACCTCTGTGCCCGGCGAGAACATTGTGTCCTTTTGTAAGTAGAGGCAAAAAAAAAAAAGAAAACAGAATGACAGCCAGGCATCGTAAAGGAAAAAACAACCACAAACATGAAGATAACTTTTTCAAAAATGAAGTCATGGAGACAGAAGTGCGCTCTGGAGGAAACAACTACGCGCTTCTGTTGATTCTATTCCTCATTATAGTAATTGGAGGTGCCACTGGAGCGTGGTTCTGTTTCCAGCAGCACCAAACTTTAACCTACTTATCTGACAATCTCATGGGCATGCAGATGAAGATAGTGAAACTACAGTCCTCCCACGAAGAGATGAGACAGTCAAGTAATAAGGTAAGGAGATAAACTAGTTAAATTCCCTGCTGAGAATCCCCCCCTCCTCCTGTCAGCCTGCAGCCACTAGCAACACCAGATTGTCATGGCCTAGATCCTGTTATGAATGCACCTTATTTCCCTGGGCTTATAATTTAAACAAACACTCCAACAAAATAAGAAAAGGCCTCAAGCACATGTCCATAGTGCACGTTGTCAGTGGCAAGCAGGGAAAGTTGCAGGCCTCTATCAGATTTCAGAATGCCAAGGGCCTCACTGGAGTGAGTACAAAACGCTGCTATTTCTAACATCCACACAGCTGCTGGCGCTTGTAATGAGGATTATTCAGGAGCTGCACATGCACGGACACTGGCTTTCTCTCTGACTGACATATATTCAATATTTTCATCTTAATTCTCAGTGGAAAGTGTGTATTATAGTAATTATGCTTCCAACGTTGTGCAGAAGATGCTGCCCAAATACTATTAAACCACACAGTAATGTGCCAAGGCTAAATTTAGTCTGTGTTTTTGATACTGAACACCAGTTCAGAGGCTGTTTACGGGGCATCTGAAAGTTTGTAGATAAGAAAGTGAGCTTTGTTCCACTTGTATTTCTGAAATGACACTGTATCTCTAAATATAAGCACCATTAATAGTGTTAGGAGTTCAACAAATGCACATATTCTTAGTTTAATGTATAAGCATGAACCTCTTCAGTCACTAAGTATAGGTTTGTAGCTGCCTTGAGCTATATTTTCGCGTAGCTACGTTTAAGATCCAGGATACACTTGTAGGACGTTAAGCAGGATTTTTGAAAAATACTTAACCTACATAAATCTGCTCCCGAGGGAAGGCAGCCTTCTGCAACCCCACCTTCAGTTCAGGAAAGTCAATGTGGCAAAAACTTTGCATAACAGCAGCTCTGCCAGCTCGGTCTTGTTTGGCAAATATTTCCTGTGTGAGCAGTAAACTGTTTAGTGACTCATGAATCTGCAAAGTTCAAGGGTGCTGCGGAGAAATAAATTAATTAAAAAACAATTATGCAGAATTGCTGCACAATCCAGCTCTGCAGCTTTGCAAAAGCGCGACCGTCGGTTCATTGATCTAAGACTGGCTCCTGGTGAACATAAGCGAGGGGGAAGTTAACATCTCGTCACTTCACTCTGCATTTTATAGGAAAATAAAATTTCACCGAATGCCTAATGCATGATCAGACTCTTACTGATTGGTTTAAAACAGATGTTCTTCCTCCGAGCATTTATTTGATTGACTGGAGTTGTAATTTAGAGAGAATTTAAACAATCCTGGCCAACAGGATTCTAAGAAATGACTGCTCCTGCTGCTCATGCACACATCAGTAGTTTCAGGGCTGAGTAGTGTATCGACCTCAGTGTTTAACTCTCCTCCATTTATTTTATTCACTATTTTACTTTGATTTATTACACCCTACAATGGAGGGTAATGGAGGAGGCAATGTAGTGCATATGAGTTAATTACTATAAAGAACATGGAAAATTACCATAAAACTGCCCTTGGCTGTTCACAACTTAAAATACAACAAAATCGTTTCATAATAGGTTATGTTAAGAGACTGTCAAAGCGCCAACTTGGTGCAAATTGGAGTCACTCGTCTTGACTCAGCAACACCTCTGTGCGTCTCATTGCAGCAGCATGTTTCTGGGAGTGTGGAAGCCCGCCTGAATGCCCTTGAGGAGTCTTACGCACTGGCCCAGAAACAGGTGGGCATGGCCTTGGCCACGGCCGAACAGCTCAAGACGTCCGACCTCCCCGCCCAGGTGCTGTCGCTCCACACAGAGATGAAAGCCCGCCTGGCGGAGATGCAGCAAGCCACGGTGTCTCTGGAGCAACTGAGCCAGCTGCAGAGCATGCTGAAGGGGAAGAACGAGGAGTTTGAGGGTGTCAGGATTCAGGTGGAGGGTCTGGCCTCACTGAGCGGCGAGCTGTCCCAGAAGGTCGAGGTCTTGACGGGGAGCCTGGGAGAAGCAGAATTGAAGCTGGACGAGAGAGCGGGTCAGTTTGCCACGCTGAGCGCCACCGTGGACGGGCAGGCTGCCGAGGTGCTCCGACTGAAGGAGCAGCTGGGCGCCCACCAGGCTCAGCTGGAGGCCAGCATGCTGGAGATGACTACTGTCAGGTAGGTTGGGGACAAAAGAAAACAGCAGCTTTTGGAGAGAAAATAGCTCACCTCCTCTGACCCATAACTTTATGTTGACTTTGTGGAAGCCCTGTTGGCTGCCTCTGTCTGCGTCTCTGTGTTACACTGTGCCAGTGTTGGTAGGCCTCATATTCACACTGTGAGATTGTCCGGATCTGTATAAACATTTCCTTTTGTATTGATAAGTTTTGGAGATGAATGGCTTGTGTAAGAATTTCTTTGTATGTAAAATGGGCACTCTTTGAAGCTAATGAAAACATCAGGGAAATGTGGTTCACAGGCTATTGTTGCCATGTCAGATTTGAAGTAGGCAATGCAATTAGACCGTGGGTCCTTTTTTTGCAAAATATTATAACAGTAAAGGTTCAGGCTTCATGGAGCTACACAGTTAATACAATATCATTATGAAAGGACTCATTTTCTGCACTGCCTGAAGGATCATTTGACACAATGATGTCCACTTACAGATTCTCACTGTGGGTATCTTCTGTCTTTCAGAGAGCTGCTTAAAAATGAACAGTCCCAGCAGCTCCAGCAGGCCAGTGTTGAGGAGCAGCTCGATACGGTACGTCAGAGTCTGCAAGATCAGAACTCAGCAGCCCAAAGCCTCCACTCTGAACTTGGGGCTCAGCTGGAGAGCATACAGAAGGAGGTTACACAGGTAACCGACGCACCAGTCAGTCAGATTTAACCTGATCACAGGACTAAATTATAATTTTGCTTCTTTACACTCCTTCACGCAGATACTGTTTCCAAGTCAGGTAAATTGTTAGTACATGTTTCGTTGTGGTTTAGGCAAACTGCACCAGAGTGGCACATCTGGGATATTTGGTTGACATGGAGTAATATGACACGGCAGTTGTTTAGGTTGCTGTAAGCAGCCTTGAAAAAACTTGCATGACTTGTGTAACCTGCACACAAGTCAAGTCAGCACTTTTCTGTACAGCATGTGCCAACGAGCTTTCCATTAAAAGAAAAAACAACAACAAAAATGAGAATAATATAATTGCTTTTACAAATTGAATGAAAACTTTCAATATTGGAACCCTACAAAAATATTTAAAATACTACTTTACCTGACTATCGTACATTAGAGTAATACAGTGCTATTGATTGTGGAGATTAACCTAAGTAATTTAGACATTAAGGCTATGACCATCCATCCATTAGCTATGCATCGCTTAATCCTCACTAGGGTTGCGGGAGGCTGGAGCCTATCCCAGCTGACTTAGGGTGAAGGCAGGGGACACCCTGGACAGGTCTCCAGTCTATCACAGGGCTACAGAGACAGACAACCAAGCACACTCACATGAAGGCTAAAACCCCACAGCATAAATAATTCTGGAGATTACCATGACTAGTTTGAGCTAACAAAAAATAAAAAAATAAAATGAAAAAAAACATAAAACTCAACAAAACCAAGGATTTATTAGATCACCTATGAACTGGAGTTTTTAAAATATATGTTTTATTATTAATGTTTTTTTGTTTGTTTTTTATTAATGTTAATACATTTCAACAGAGTTCTGATTGTTAATTTTTTTTGATCCAAGTCATCAAAAGAGCCGGTTGAACCTCTGAACAAATCAGAGGTCTGTTACCAAATTAAAAACATAATTTTCTTCAAAATAAATAAACAACTATTTAAATTGAGCTCATAGATGTAAAGAAAGTATGCTCCATTTTCAAGATATAAAAGTATGTTTTCAAAGTGGACAGTTGTGGTGCATGATTAGATTATACTTGAACTATAATAGCAGAAAATGCCTGACAGGCCTCAGCACACATCCTGTCAGCGCACATGGTCTCTTTACTATTTCTGTTCACCGTGTGTCCACCGGGAACCATAATGAGATTTTCATCTCGTGCATTTGAATGAGCTAATTGCCTGGCAGGAATTCTCAGTTGGATTCATATCTATACTTGTATTCATACAGCACAGATCTCTGTTTTGTGTCTCATCCTAATCATGTCGTGTTTACTGAGACACCTGGATGTCCAGATTGCTCAGCAGAAAATGACTTCCTGTCAAGGATTCAGTCTACTGTGGTCTAATGTTGTCTTTCTTGTCATAGATTGTGGGAGAAACTCAACCTCCTGCTGAACAGACAGAGGAAGAAACTGCTCCAGCAGCTGAAGAAGAGACAGCTGGAGTGACTGAAGAAGAAGAAGAAAAAGCACTTCTTCCAGCTGAAGAAGAAGAAAAGGCAGAAGAGGAAGAAGAAGCAGCAGCTCTTGATGACTCTGTGACAGAACAAACAGAGGATGGGGAGGCAGTGACGGAGGATGAGCCAGAACAAGAGGAGTCAGCTGATGTGTCAGAAAAGGAGGAGGAAGACACAGCACAGACAGAAGAGGAGGAACAAAATGTCAAAGAGGAGACACCCGAAGAGAAGAACCAGGTAGCTGATGAAGAGGCTGGATTAGACGGAGAGGAAGTTCAGGAGGAGAGCCATAAAGCAGAAGAGGAGAAGGAGGAGGCTGCAGAGGAAGAAGACGATGAAACGGAAGAGGAGACGGCATCCGAAGCAGAGGAGGAGCAACCTAATGTAGAGGAAGAAGTCTTAGAAGGAGAGGAAGAACAGCAGGACGTAGCAGCTGAGGAGGAGCCACAGGAGGAGGAGGATGAGGCAATAGAAGATGATGCTTTACCTGAGGACAAATGTAAGAAAAATGGATTTATTGACATCACTGCATTAGATATAAATCAAATATTGTTTTTGACTAGACTGTTGTGCTCTAACTATCCCTCATAATGTCTTCTTTGTTTTTTATTTACAGAGTCCATGTTGCCCGAAACATCCGTCAAGCAGAATGGGAACTTTCTCAGACTAACATCACTGTCTACAATATGACAAATACTGTAGGAAGGCATTATTGATTGCTGTTGTTTAGGTGCAGTATTCATCGTGTGGTTGCTCTCTGAAAGGCGGACCTGCTCAGAAGAATTAAGTCACTATGCTGGAGTCGGAACTGAAACTCGTACCTCAAAATCTAAGATGGCTGTCTAGTAAGGAAGTGAGTCATTCAGGGTTTAACCTGCCAGTAACAACCTCAAAAGCCTTAATCCATAAAAACAATGCCTGTGTTTCTAGAGAGAATATTTCCACTCTTCACAACTCACACTTTTGTTTTTTTGTTTTTTGTTTTGGTCAAAGTTCTGTACTAAACTGGAAAACCAAAAGCCAATGAAATAACAAAAAGCCAATGCGTAAACTGATTTATCAGTGCACTTGAAGCCATAAATAATGCCTGTCATGGTGACACAAAAGTATGTTTCTTTTTGTCACTGCCTGAAATGCATCATGAGGAAAAAGAGCAGCAGTTTATTTTGTATGTTTACACAGGCGAGACTGCCAACTCTAGAGCTCGCAAAAAAACAAAACAAAAGAAAGGCATCTTTGATAAGTGAAACAAGAGCAATTCCTGAATGTTTTTAAAGTATATTACATACTGTAGTTAGTAAGATTGTCTTTTTTTTTTTTTTTACTCTTAAGTGCATATTTGTGGTTAAGTGCTTAAAAACTGGAGGTTTGCTTAATATAGTTTGGGTCATTGTCTCTTTTTTTGCACTTTTTTAACTGATTACAATTCCAGCCAGACAGAACACACCTGTAGTATTTTCAGATACAGTGATGTGATCTAAAAGCCTGAGTCCTCTGCCAAGAACTGTTTGGTTCCAAGATCAATATTCTACTACTTTTTATGAAAAAAGTAAATAAATAAATACATACTTTCATTTCGAGGATCGTTAGCAAATACCATCAGATAGTTCATGCATTAACTTCAGAAAAAAACAGCTACATTCAGACTGCAAGCAAAAGTCTAATTTATTGTTTTTCTTCCTCATATGTGACTCAGATTAGTTTTTTAAAAAAATTAGTGGTAGTGACAGTGTGATCAGCACAAATCACGCTGAATGTAGCCTTTTTCAGTTCTGATTTGAGCAACTTTCACATGTGGTCCTAAATCAAGTCTGATTTCTTGCAGTGCAGCCTCAGTCTGGAATTTACCGCTCTAGATCGACAATCATCACAACACTTTGCTAGCAGGAGTCACTCTGAATACAAAAAAAATAAATAAAGGACAGCTGTGATGGATATAGTCAGTGGAGAGACTGTGAGATGTTGGACCTCATAAATATTCAGCATGACACTTCTCATGAACTCGCAGGCTTCCACTGCACATCCACTGATCAATGAAACCGTGAACGCTGATCTCAGAGGCCTTCGTGTTTACGACAGCGTGCTGCGTGTCATGTCTACTTTAGTTAAAAAAAAGAACAAAAATCAATCTGAGCAAGGAATCTGAATTGGGCATTAAGGCTTGCAGTGTGAACGTAGCTTAAGTGAAGCACCTCAGGGACTAATGGTTTTCCACATGGACGGAAAACTTTTGCGGCGTTGAACTGCAGCTGATTTACAGCAGTTTGCAGGTCATTTTCATTCAAAACCGTGATCAGACCCAAGTTGTGCACAATAACTAAATATCAACACACTGTACAAAGTCAACACATTCAGTCAGAAGACAGCTTGTTTTCAGGTCACATTTTAAATGACAAAGTTAGTCTTTTAACCAAATGGTACCGAAACATTGCTGCTGAAAACAGTAACTGAAAGTATACATGGAGCTTTGGTGAGCAGAAAGCCACAGGAGAAGTTGTATACAAACAGAAATAGCTCATATGTGCAGGTTCAACTGCAAGAGAAACAGAATCACCACTTGACTCTGCAGAATCACTTCACACTTTGTACCTTTAGGTGGTGCAGAAGAGAAGCTTTGCAAGCAGGACACTGACTCTAAACATGGATCCAAACTCTGCCAGGACACTGCAATCCGTTGGAGGAGCGAGGATTGCCGATGTTTGTGCCTCTACCTCCACAGTCACCATTTCTACCCTGCTAAACGTGTCTGGAAAGGAAAATGGGGCAATAAAAAGGACAAAACACACAGTCACATCAGAAAACTTTCCCTGAGATGCTCTGAAATCAACCTTAATAATGTGAATTCTCAAATAATGCAAAAACATGTTGAATCCCTGTGATTAGGGCAAGGACTTCAATATCAGATATGTTGCTATAAAATGACCTCTTTTGAGAAATGACAGATGTGTGTGTATTCATGTTTCACAAACACGGCGTATGTTTCTGATAAGTTCTTGGGAGTGTAGTAAGACTTTTAGATACTTCTGTACATTTTTACTAAAACTGACACTGAATGCACTGTTTTTGCCAAGGCAGTGGTTACTGTCAGTCCAACACTTCACATGTTTTTAAAATAAACCCCGGTTCTTTCCCTTTTGAATGCTTGATTCTGTGCTGTCTGATCTTTTTATGGTGAGAATGTCGAGGTCGCAAGATGCTCTTTTAGTTTCGTTGCTACTAGGATTGTGCTGCTGTTGTTAGAATCGCAGAGATGCTGGAGAATGAACACCTGCTGATAAAACCCTGAGCCTCTTGTTAAAGGACAGGCTGCCATAATTCAATTATTGCTGCCAAATCCCATCAAAAGAACAAAATCATCAATGAAATGATGCAACTAATAAATAGTGCCTGCGTCCCAAGAGCCTATTGCTATCACATAGTGCTCCAGTATTGCTTAAAATTATTTTTAAAAAGACATCTTGAGCCACCCTGTTGCATTGTGCTCAGTGGCATGCTCTGTCATTACCATGAACACAATGAATACCAGAGAATCAACTCTTTACTTCTGTTTGCGCAAAAGAAACTGCAGCACCAAGCTCACATAAGACATTATTTATTAGATATTTGGCATCCTTTTTTTTTTTTTTAAAGATTTAGGAAGTTGCCAGCTTGAAAATGTGGGCTTGGCACCAGCTGAGGTTAGAAAGTACTGATTTTATATGTTTAACTGGACTTGTTGACAATAATAAAAAGTTAGAAAATTGCCCTAATACTTTAGATTATAACGTACAAACACTGTGAGGGGAAATGTATGATGATCTGTGCAACTGAACATATTTATTAATATGATAACAACACATGCATCTGTTATGTGCAAGGAAACAATCCTGCAACCTTAGTGGTGGCCACAGACATTAACTGATATTAAACTAAACACATTAGGGGTCACACCTGTACATTTGCCTTTAACATGTTTAAATTACATTATTGTAATATTGAACCCTACTGGTAGAATGTAACTAAGTATTTTTACTTAAGTACAGTTTTAAGGTGCTTTGTTTGAATTTCTATTTCATGCCACTTTACATTTTTGCTCTAAGACAGTTTGGTTTTCATGAAATATTAATTTCATTACAAATTAAAATGGCATTAAAAAATATGCATGTTTAAAAGATGTGACAGAAGAAACTACCCAGCAGGTTTTGACCTCTTAAGACCTGAGCTCTTGTTTGATATGTATTTTTTATTTCTCTTTGATATTTGATCTGATCAAATATCAAAGAGAATAAAACATTTTAAAAAATATATTAAATATATATATTTTTAAATATCTGAAATAAAAATCATAAAAAAGATAAATACACTAATAATAATAATAATAACAACAACAACAACAACAATAATAATAATAATAATAATAATAGTAAAAATAAAAATAAATTAAAATAAATGAACTATTGTGGCAAAATAACCCAAAATCTTAATCTAGGTCTTAAGAGGATAAAGTCGCTCTAAATCAACAAGCTGCAACATGATTGATGTTCTTTTCTTTACTTTGTAATCCTCCTGGAAAGAAACAGTGGTTGTAGTTGCAGCACAAAAAAATGTAAGAAATGTGGATGTCATGATGCAATCGAGTAGTAAACTTAATATTTACATTTTCGTTATAACTAGAATGCTGGTCAAAGAACAAAGTGTTATTTCAAGTTGGTAGAATCTACAATACTAGACAGAAGGATTTATTTTAAACAGTACTTTACTGTAACTACAGCTGTAATACAGTTGAGTTTGCTCTGCATAGGCTGGATAAGGCTTGTATGGCAGTGTATGGATGAATAAATGGATGAACGAGTGCATAATTGTGTTCATTTTCTGTTAGGAAGTCTTTAGCAAATAGAAATCTAATGGAGTCTCCTTATTACTGATTTATTATTTGTTCAAATAAATGGTCTAATGCTGTTAGCATAAATGTGTTTGCTGCCTACATTTAGACCTGACGCTTGGACAGTGGACTTGCTTGAATCAGACCTTGGTAGACAGAACGTCTATATTGATTGTGTAGGCATTATCCAGACAGGAAGTGCCTCTCTCTCTTTCTCTCTTCCCCCCTCTTTCCCTTTCTCTCCACCCTAGCCGGTTAGAGAGTCATTTTCTCCAGCCTCTCCCTCTCATCACTGCTGCAGTGCCTCAGTCTCTGACCTTCCACAGGGACCATGCAAGCATTTGCTCCCAGGTAAGTTTCACAGTGCCTGAGTCATGCTGTTCTATTTCTGGATTCTTATTTTGCCAATTTCCTTTTACGAATTCCAGTCTAACAACCTTGCATTCTGGCGGAGCTCTAAGCCCTGTTGTTTGTCATCTTAATGTGGAATAACTATGCTCTGAACAGGTGCTGTAGGCCTCTGTGAGCTTGGAGGTTTGGTACATAGGGGGCCCGAAATTATTTCTTCTCTTTGATCACTTGATTTGCTTTTTTAAATGTACATTAGTAATCACTTGCTTAAGGCTGTTAGTCTAAGCAACTACTTTAGCTGATTAATTATAAATGTTTTATTAAGTGGGTTAAGAGGAGCAGTTAGCTGTATTTGAGTTTGGGTTTTCAGGAGTAGATGAATAAAACCAAGATTTAAAATGTAATTTTGCAATTATTGAATCTGTTTCTGAGCATCTGCAACTTGTTTTGTTCTTGATTATTTTACTGTGTCATTTGTGGTTTCAGGACCTGTGCACAGTCATGGAGTCCATATTGTAAGCTTTGTACATCACATACAGTAGATTGTGCTGCTGACCAGCCCACTGGAGCTCAGTCTGTATTCAGGGTGACTCCACAACTGACAGATCAATACCTGTAAAAGCCTAGCAGAGGAGGGGCTGTGGGTAAAACATGAGCCTCGCCACTGATGCTTGCTCAGCTCTTTGTTTGTGTCTGCGAAGCCGCTGAGGTATATTGAATCTTTTCAAAGCATCCTGCATCTCTAGTTGTATTCAAGATTATTCAAAGTGCAAATTAGGAGCAGCCTCCACGTGCTAATACAGCATAAGGTCACAATACAAGAAATGAAGTAGGAAGTGCTGTTGTGTTTATTTTTAGAAATTATATTTTATATTGTGTAAAATTAGCAACATGATGATCGACGTGTTCGCTGCATATTAGCTGTTGTTTCTTAAATTGGTGATTTGTGAAGGAAGAATGCAAGAATAAAATGGTGGGTCATGCATTGTTCACTTCATGGCCCTACCTTGTAGACAGTCTGTTTCCAAACCGAGTTTAAGACCTTTAGTATTTTCTTTTATATCGTTCTTGCTTGCTGTTCTACACCTTTAAGAAGGATTCAGTGATGCACACACTATAAATTATGTACATATTAGAATGTTTTGGGTTTTGTTTTAGCTTTTTGTATTTTTACATTGAAATTAGCTTCCCATTTAGTGTTGTCATTGTTGATTATTTTTCAGTTTTTATTATATATTTTAGTTATCATTACCTGTATCTGTCTTTCATATTTTCCAGATCAGAACTTCCTGAAAATGTACATTGTCCTAATGTTACAATCTCTCTTGTAAATCTACGTACTTGTGTGTTTTTTTACTATCCCAGGTTGTACCTGACCCCGGTTCGGGATGAAGAAGCAGAGTCTCAGAGGAAAGCAAAGTCCCGCCATGCCAGACAAACCCGCAGGTCAACACAGGTATAAAAACAACAGGCTTGTAACCAGGTTATTTTTTAATACACAGTGTTTGACTGTTGACAGATACGAGGCTCCATGAACATCCTGCAGGGTGTGACTCTGACGGACCTGAACGAGGCCAGGAAGACAAACAGCTTGTCTCCTCAAGACAGAGAGAAGGAGGAAGGAGGCCCTCTGGATGACAGGTCCTGTCTGAGGAAAGGCTTTCCAGATGACAGGAGAGTTAAAATTGGCCTGACAGAGTCTACAGACACAGCAGAGATCAATCTGAAGTGGAACACAATGGACGAGGTACCAAGAGAGACTCACTAGTCAACTTTGGCTGATGTTTGTGATTTAATTCTATAATCAGAATTGTTCTCTTATTTATGCGTAGGAGGGCAACATTGAACCCAGGTTAGAAACCCTTGCCGAGTCTCCAAACCTGTCCTATTTGTCTGCTGCTGGATCCTGTGGTGTGCCTTACTGTAACAGCTCCTTCAGAGGTAGGAACAACATTGAGGTTTTTAGCCCCCTGTGTTGTGATCGACTACCTCCTGTAATATTGAATGATCATAATTAGTGGTGCACGATATTAACATTTCTGGCTGATACCGATATCCGATATTAAGATTTCTGATATTGCCGATAACCGATATTACCGATCTCGATATTCAATATTTGTTCCTGTGAGAACGTGAAAACTATTCAAAAGAAGTCCATGCCAAATTAGACCGCATAGCTGATATATTGTGAATCCCTAATCATAATATCAATATTTGCATTTAAAAAAAGGTGTTTCCAATAAATATGTAGCTTCTTTTCTTCTTACCCAATTAAAACTCCAATATTGCAATATTCCATTATTCAGATGCAAAATTCCTATTTCATGTGTGATATTTCATTATCATGTGTGACATTACTTATTACCTCAGTATCATTGCCAACGTTGCTTCTGTCTTTTATTCCAGTCGCATTTAAGCCTACTTATTTTATTTCAGCAATGCATCATACTTACTGTGTATCTTATTGCTTTTCTACTGAGGACTGCATTTGTAATCTTACGTCGCTTTGTTTTTTCTGAGCAATATCTGGCACAAGAATGTCCCTGGGGAATAATAAAAATTTGTCTTATCTTATCTTATTTTTAAGCGGAGAAGTGTCCTTTAGTAAAAACTGCTTGCACGTTTGATAAATGTGACAACAACCCTGAGGCGCTGTTATTGCATCAAGCAAGAAAATATTTAATATGTTAAGTCACTGCCTGCTACATGTTAGCCGTGCATGTACAGAATATATTCCTCCTGTTTGCCAGAAAGCCGCATGCAGACAGAGAAGGTACAGTATGTGATCCTTCATCATGATGCTACTTGATGTATTTGGGTCACTAAGACCACAGAGACGCCTAACTCCCCTTATGAACAGATGTTATTATTTGGGATTTGGGAGTTGCAGTGCTGCATGAAAGCAGCACCGACCACAGATATAGAGAATATGAAAATTCAATTTATTTAACACTGTTTTGCATCCTTAAGACACTATAACAGGAATAAAGTGGCAGCTTCTTAAATGGACTCCGGCATCAAGGTGATGTAACCATGTTTAGTGTCTTATTGAGCTGTGAAAAAGACCCTGAAACGCCAAAGAAAACATCAGTCTGTTAAGCAGAAAGCACACTGTCGCTGTTATTTATTCATAGTGCTTCAGATGCATGTAAAACATCATCATTTTATGTGTGCAGTTGGTCAGAGATGGTGGAGAGATGAAAATCAGAACCCTGTTGAAGATGCAGCACAGCTGACAGGTGACGCAACGCAACAGCAAAGACGCCACTGCCTTGATGTTGAGGATTCAGACCACGCTGCAGAGGTATGTGGGAAACTTTTGTGCAATTTTAGTTCAATTACAATCACACAGCCTCAGCAGAAACAACATTTTAACCTTTGCACCACTAGATGGAGCCATAGGATTATCCAATGTATCGTTCATTTCTAGTTTGCCCCCCAGAAAAGTCAAGTATTTACAGCTCACTACTTATGACTCTTTGATATAACGAGATCCCATGAAAATGTGCTCCAACACTGAAGTGTGTTCAAGACGTACTTATCGTAAAGTAGCATGATTTCTAATTTAGGAAAATGTTATCTGGAGATCAAATCACTCACAGGTGAAAATCTTACATCACAAAAATGATATTTTTCTGCATAAATATTCATTAGCACCATTGTTTCATGTTCACGTTGTGTTTCTCACTCAAGCGAGGCTAAGTAAGCTTCAAAGGCAACTCCGCTCTGATCTCTGATGCAACATTTGGAAGATTCACTGCAACCATAGATGTGCAGCATGTGTTCAGAGATTCTTTTAACTGCTGGTTAATATCTCAGAAAGACAGTCCAGGAAGGCCAGCCCCCAGCTCCCTCTAAGTCACTTTGCTTCTTCACATCACATGGCTGAGGTGTCTCGGCATTCCATACCATATTGGGCAAAAGTGAGACGCTCTCTGCTCAGTCTTAGCCTGGGATTCAGACAGATTGGCTTTCTTTTCCGTTTCACCTTCCAAACGGATACTGTTCTCTCTCCACCTGCACGTAAAACACCTCGACCCACCCGAACCTTATCACTAATTCCTCCTGGCTCGGTGCAATCTGGCAATTCACTTATGTTTCAGTGGAGATAATCTATTAATTTGGCTTTCTGTGCGGGAGATGAAAAAAGATAGCACAATGAAGAGGAATTAGAGGGGACAAAAGAGACGATAAGGCGGTGACTTTTACAAGATTGTGTCAAGATTATAGATGATTATGGACGTGTGATACAGTATGAATAGAAAGTGGCTTCCTTGTGAGCTAACTCCAGGTCAGCGGTGCAGCAGTCCCCTATTCTGGAATCTGAAACAGAGATCTGCGAGTAACATGAGAGTCTCTGCGTTACTGAGAGGACTATATCTGTCTGTGATAATCATACAGAGCAGGGAGGCTTCATCACGAGCATGACAGGCTGCCTATCACTCGATCCGACCTCTGTATGACTCCCTGATGTTCTGAACAGATTTTCCGCAAAGACAGGTGCAGAGCAAAACTGCTAAGAGATTTTGCTCCTTGGTGGTGACAACCGGAGCTAACAAGAATACCTCTGCAACCAGTTTTTTTTTTCTCCTACAGTATCACTTTATGCAGGAGGGGATTAAGGAATCTGATCCTGCTGGTAGCGCGACCTCCTCCTCTACATTTGCTGGAGCACTCAAGTGACCTCTGGTAGCCACTTATTTTCAGTTTTAACAAAAATGCTCGAGCCTAATGTCCCATATGGAAAGTCCTAAAACTCAGGCCGAGGATCAGGCAGGGGGGACTCCAGCTGGGATAGACTAATATTACAAGTCTTCTACACCAGTGCCAATGTAGTTCACTGACACCAAGTCATATTCTCTGCAGAGGGTCTCTGAGGAAGGACATGTATTATAAATATACTGCTTTACAGTCTCCACATTTTTTAGAACTTATAGTACATGGGGATTTAAAACCATCTGTCATTGATGTTGTATAAAATAGCTTAAGAACCAAGGCTATAAATATTAACCTTTTAAATAGGCTTAAGATACAAGTGTTGGTATTTGTGGATAAATTAACACCTCTGTCTCAGTGCTATGTGAGTGGATGGTTGTCTGACAGCCTTAAACTGAAAGCTTTTCTCTCAAACAATCAAATCTTATATTTCACAGGTTCTTTTCCTTTCACTCTTTTCTTTGTCTTTCCATTAGCCTCCTGTGTTTCTGTTCAGTTTCTTTTATTCCCATCTCTCCCTCTATCTATTTGCCCCGAGCAGGGATGAGGGAGTTGAGGAACAGCGAGGTGCTGCAAACCTCACTATAAAAGGAAGATAGCAATGAGCTGGCTTCAGCAGACTATGGGAAGAACATAATGGGACTTTTGCATGTTTAAAGGAACAGTTTGACATTTTGGGGAAAATCCACATTTGCTTTCTCGCCGAGAATTAGGCAAGAAGATTTATGCCACTATGGTGAACGTAAAGTTCGAGCCAGCAAGTGGTTGTTTTAGCATAATAGGGAGAAACAAGGGGGACACAGCTAGCCTGGTCCTGTCCAAAGGTTAGAAAAGTCCTCTTTTAGACCTACTGGAGCTTGTAAATTTTAAATTGTGCTTATTTAACATGTAATAAAAAAAAGAATTAAAAAAAGACAAACTGTGCAATGACTTCGCCCCATAAAAAGCCATAACTTTCTGAAACAGTGAGATATAACAGATATCACATAATTTGTTGATCTTTAGTAGCTTTAGAGGTGCTGGTGGGCAGATGTTGGACAGAGCCGATTAGGCAGTTCTTCCTTGCTTCCTGTCTTTTTGTTAAGCTAAGGTAACACAGGAATGCCATCAATCCCATAACTCCTACAAAAAAAAAAAAAACAATTATTTCATAAGCGGGAGAAGATGGATGGATGTTCCTCAGAAGGCCACAGGATGAGATACAAAAATAAAATCTGAAATTACCATTGGCCTTATTCATCTTGCAAAACGTGAGGTCAATTAAGCATATTTTAGGCAGAGCAGATGTGTTGCAAGTGCACTGCTTTAACACCGTGTAGCACTCACGCTAACAACAGCCCTCCATCACTCTGTGGGGTGCATCGAGTTACTTGGCACTTCACAGTCGTTGATGGCTCCTCAGGTAATACTGTGTGTTGACCTTCCAGGACACAAACTGCTGCAGCCCCCCTCCTGACTCCGGCTTTGTGCTCCACCTCCCCTTATCCCTGTTCACATCAGCGGACAATTTTAGCCCTCAGTGCCGAGTCCATCCATAGCAGAGCCTCTGGCCGGCTGCCACAGAAAGCTGCCAAAGCTGAAGAGAGCGGGGAGAAGCGAGGGGGGCGAGGGGGTGGAGGGACTGGGAGGGCGACCAAACAGTGAAAGGAGAAGGAAAGAGAGAAAGCGAGAGAGAGAGAGGGAGGGAGATGGTGAGAGAGTGTATAACTTTGGGGGAACACAGGAAGAAGGCTGCATAGGGAACAAACTTTTCTCTCTTGGTTGTGTTGTTTTGGACATTTTTGCACTTCATGAAGGAGCTCAGTGCTGACAGAGCGGAGAGAAGGGAGAGTCATTTCCTCCTTTAATAGCTATTTTCTCTGTTTTTTGTGATTTTACCAGAGATTATCTTTTAGTTTTTGTTTGTTTTGTTGCTCTTTGCATTTTTTTAAATCTGATTGTTGCTTAACTGCCTGAGCTTTGAAGAAGGCGTGACCACACATCTGAAATCCTTCCAAACTTAGCTGCAGCTCGCTCCAGCTCATGGGAACTGAACTGAAACACCACACACACATCTAAACACACACACATACACACACACCTGTTGTTGCTGAGGATTCCCCGGGAGCGCAGTCATGGACATCTGCGTCACTGTTGCTTGAGGCAATCTGTGCGTCTGTGCAGCTGTTATCTGGTGGTGGCCTCGGTGAATGTTACATTAGAAGTTGACCTGTCTGTCCGGGCTAGAGGAAGGAGATGTCATCCTACTACCCGCGCACCAAGGACCTGACTCGCACCAGAAAGTCACTGACGGAGTCGCCGCCGTCTTCTCCATCCCCTACAGACAAAAACTACAGAGTAAGCTCCTCTTCTAGAGACATGCACCTTTTCAATGTAAAGCTTTATCATTCAAAAGTAATAATTATATCTAATATCATCAAAACCTAACAGGAAAGATTAGACCTCATGGAGTATTTATACTTTTTTATGTGTTTGGCATGTTTCAAATCCCCCTGGAAATCATTGATGCCATAATTCATAGTGTATTTACTCACTTGTCAGGTGACTTTATAGTATGACAGTTCAATATATCTCCTCTGTACCCTCAGATGCAGGATTTTCTTTTCTGCAGATGTTAACCAGGCTGATTTGTTTTGATTTTACCAATACATCTAAACATGAGTTGAATAAATTAGTTTGGAACATTTAAAAAGAATCATCAAAACGACCTATATCATTTAATTATCAATCATAGTCATTTTGGCAAATAAGTATTCTGAGGTTTCAGCTCCTCAAATATGAAGATCAGCTACTTTTCTTTGTCATAAACTGAATGCTTTTGGGTTTTTAACAGTTTATCAGATGCATTCAGAATTTCTCAACATTCTGTTACATTTTTTTAGACAAAGTAACAAATCGAGAGGACAACTGGCAGAATAACTAATACTGAAAACAAGCAAAGTATCTGAATATGTGCTGTTGTTATTACATTAGGTAAAAAAGAAAATATTTCACAATTCAATTAACAGGACAAGAATTCTTCGCTACTTTCTGCACGATTATGTGAACATGCATGACTAATCCGTCACTTATCTCAGCTTGTTTAATGACATGTATAGGCAGGGGAGTATTTACTCTGCAGGACTCAGAGTCTGACCACATTTTCTGGAAAAGACTTTTGGTTTCAAACATTCCTTCTGTAATTTCCTGTTATTTTTTTTCTGTCTAAGTGGCTTTTTCTCACGGGCGTTGTTGGACTGTTGTGTTTATGTCAGTGCATCAGACTGAGTTGTGCTCTGTGTGACAGGCACATTTAAAGGGAAAGACAGAAATGAAAAAAAAAAAAAAAAAGAAGACAAAATGCGATTCTGTCTGCTCGGAGACAAGTACAGTAATGTCGTGCAACACTGCAAACGCTCTGGTTGAGGCGCAGTTGCCAGCAGTGAATGCCTCCAGTGGTTGTTGTGATTCTTTTACTCTCTTTTTAAGAAGTGTCAGTCTCTCTATTTGCTGTGTCCATGGTGAAACTCGGGCATTAATTTTCCATTATGTCAGCCCAATCCAAATTGGCAGAGTTTTCCTGGGAGAGAAAATGCAATGCAGACGGGGATGGAATCAGGTTGATGCAATATTTGCAGCTCTTACCACAATGTTTTGATGAGAACCTGCTTCTCTTTAGTAACATACAATGTGTGTTACAGCTGTGGGCAAAAGGAAGGCAAATAAACAGGAACACATTTGCATTATTGGCTGACACTTAATATTTGGCAGATGTTCACAGTGGTGAGAAGTAAGTACTCAGTAACTTCAGTACAAATTGAAGGTATTTGTACTTGAGTGTTTCCATTTTATTCTTGTTTTATACTTAAACTCCACTACGTCGCAGAAGGAAATGTACCTTTTACTGTGCTACATTTATTTCACTGCAGTAGCAACTAGTTATGCAATACTCCAACATTTTAGATTAAAAATGTTTGACAGGCTTAAAGATAAATGCATTTTTAAAGTTTAATCAAAAGGTTCCAAACATTTTTGGATTAGTTTTAAGCAGTTCCACCAAAGAAATATTTCCCAGAAGGTCAATAAAAAGCTATAGTTGTCCAACTTTTCATGAAAAAACAAGATTCAATTAGGAAATAGTCTGAAATATATGAGCGTCAGAAGTTGGATTTGTTTCTTTTGTACTCCATTAATCATGTCACATCCTCTCAGATTTACCTCATAAACCACCAGACTATGCCAACAGCACAGAAACTACTTAAAACTCAATTTTAACACAATAAAATTGATTCATGCATCAGTGTGTATGACAGCGAGGTAGTAATGGAGTGTTTTAATTCATTTATATTTGTTATAAGTACACATCTTTAAGCATAGGATCTGATGTGGTGCATTAGGAACGAGTGATTTTGAATAAAGCGGTAGATGCCCTCAGATGCTTGAAGGTCTCAGCTTGCACTGTGAAGAGTTAACAGAGAGGGAGGAGTGGCTGAAGTAAGGAAAGGTGAGTGAATGTGGAAGAAACGTCTTTTATGGTTGTGTGTGCAGTATCAGTTCCACTGGTGGGAGTGAAGAGAGAGAGGGAGAGTGCATGTGGCTCAGATTTTCCTACTGCAGTCATCCAGTCAGCTCTGAAGGAGTGATGCTGTGACAGAAAGCGAGGGGGAAGTGAGAGAGGTGAGAGGGAGGCTGGTGAAGAGTCCTCTAATGAGGAATTCATTGGCTCTTGCAAAAAGCTGTTAATATTATCCTTTATGCACTCTAGCAGTGAGCTCACGCAGGCGGCCTGAGTGTGTGCGTACCTCTGACTGTGGTCCTGGCAAGCTATGAAAATGGAAGCAATTGTGTTTACACAGTGCCCGTGGTTGAAGCAAGCACCGATTCAGAGGCTCTTTCCACCAGTCTGACACCCTGTTGTTGAATATCTCCTCCTGCATCTGCTCTGCCTCAAATAGCTTGCTGAGCCACATGTGCCACTTCTAGCTCCATCCATTTCTCCTAACAAGGGATCAGATTGGTGCAGCTGCCATCAGAAGTAGTTTCTGGCTTAATTTCAGTACGGATGTTGTGCGTTTATTTGCGAGGACTCACCCTTTCACTAAAACTCAGGTCCTGTAATACCCACAGGGCCCACTCAAGATTTCATTGGAATTAAGTTTTTAAAAAACTCATTTCACCAATTTCCTAATCCTTTAGTGTGTGAAATAGGTTTGCGTACAGGAGCTAATAATCTTGAAAGAGTTTGGTTCGTATCCCCACAAGCAGGCTTCATGATAATTTATTCATACGACCAGGGACCCAATCATCCTCTGCTGATTAATGAATGAATACCAAATCTGATGGAGGAATCTCCTCCATGTTGCACAAAGAGATGGGAGTGAGTGAGAGCTCTTCTTGGCTCCATCCTGGGCCCTTTTTCATCTGAGGTCACGGAGGTCGTTTTTTTCCTGGATAGCTCCGCTAAAGCACATGACCACATAAGGACAGGCAGCGCTGGCTCAGTTATGTAAACACATGCTGAGAAATAGCTGCTATGACGCTGCGCGATATATCCCCTAATAATGTGATGTGAGCACAGCAATAACTGACAAAGATTGTTCCTCCTAAAACTTGTTATTTTAACAGTCTGCATCTGCTTTTTGTCTCGAACAGCTCAGACCACCACACTAGTTGTTTATTGCGAAGCATTTCTAAACAGAGGTGTTTAAAGACTCCTACCCCTGGCAGGGGAGCAGCTCCAAATCTTTGATTTTAGGAGAAAAGTTTACAAGACTACAGCAGAGAACATGGATCAGTCTGGTCTCGTATCACAGCAGCTTCTCTCCCTCTTTGACTTTTGTTTCCAGTCCTGTTTGAATAGTAAACACCTCCATTCTCATCATCATCTCATGTCACGTCTATCATCTGATGGAAGTAAATTATCTATTAGTTGAGTTTTGCTCAGGTCTAGCCAGGCGTCACACATAGTGTGTGGCATGTAAAATAACATACAAAGGCAGTAAGCAGACAGAAATAAATCAGACTCACAGAACCAGTTTTGTGCGAATTCATTACACGGACATCTTTGAGGCTGCGTGATTTCAGACAACACAGACCGGACTGAAACACAGCTCCTCCTGGTGCCCGGGCTCCTCTGGTGAAATGGAAACAAATACAGAATGTGATCACAACAGGCGACTTGGCAGCAACGTCGACCAGACCATAGCAAAAACCTGCCAGGACAGTTTGATATCAGTCTGTTGTCTGAGTTCAGCCGACAGCCCGTCATACAGGAGATACTTGACTTCTGATGTCATGATGTCATCTTTATACTGCAGGCATCTGCATGGCAGCCACCTACTCTCAAAGATTAACCAGGCTCACTGGGGAGGTTTGACCTGCATGAACCTTGTCAGAGCAGCGCTGGGGTGAATTATATCTCACTTCTGCATGCACTTCTTCCCCTCAGGGACTACAGGCCGCTGAACACACTGTGATAATTCAATTGGAAGTTTTGCTTTGATTCTGTCTAAAAAAAACAAAAAAAGGGAAACTTTGTCTCTGCCAAGCCTTTGTTTGCTCTTATTAAACAAATAAATCTGGATCTAACCACGACAGAACATTTTTACGCTGTGCTGTTTCCATTCTGTGGTGATGAGTGATCAAACTAACATGGCTTCTTCTTTGTTTTTCAGCATGACAGACTGTCAAGGTAAGAATTTAGCTTTGTTTTTCCTCCTGTAATACAGAACAAAAGGAATAATAAATAAACCCCCTTAAAAAGAACCTGCATACTGACTAGGAGCTCTGCTGCCTTTAGGTATGATTCCAGTGGAGAGAGCGCGACGGACAAACCAATGGGCCGCACCAGCTCTTACACTCGGCGAGAGACGAGGCTGGCCGCACTGAATCGACAGGAGCAAGACTCCACTGCCAAAGACTATAAGAAGGTAGTAACTCTTTCCTTTAGTCCAAACAAGCACATTCCCTCGTGATTGATTCAAAGCTGCAGTTTTGGAAACAGTTGGACTGTTGGCTCCCGATGCAGGTTTATGCATGGGGTATCGATTTTTATATTGTCATGATAATTTAACTGGACTTTCAGGGAATTATTGCAAGCATCAAGATCTAATATATACACATATAAAGTCTGCATCTGACTGAAGTATTATTCAATCAATATGGAGCTATGAGGTTGCTGGGCCACTACATATGGCAAAAAAAACAGTAAGAGTGCTATGGCCACAAATTCTTTACTAGTGCAGCATTTATTTATTGACATTTGTATCACATAGTATATAACAACAATTCCTAATAATATTTTTTCCAAACATGACTGACAAAAGCAGCCGCAAAAAAAAAAAAAAAAAAATTGGATGGCTTAAATAACAAAGAATTATTAACTCGAAGGTTTACACGTTTTACACAAGTTTAGCTATCTATAAACATAATAGGGGTATTTTCAAACCAGTTTTTAATTAAATAATACACTAAAGCATTTTTTTTGTAACATTATTGTCTACAGCAGAACAAAACCAACAAAAATTGTTTTAAGTTAGTCTTGGTAAATTAAATGTAAGACTTTTTAATACACTTGAATGCCTTTGCCTGAAGTAAGTGCTTTTTAAGGGTTTACACGTAATATTTGTGGTCCCACATTAGATTATTGTTGAATATTGACATTTAAGAAGAGTGACAAAGCTAGTTGCTAACATACGATTAGCAGCTACAATTTGTGGTGAGGCTTGAAGCAAATGCTGCTAAGATGAAAGCAATTTTACGTAAAAGACAGATAAAAACCAAAACCTTAATAAGGGGGAGACTCGCCAAAAAAAAAAAGGCTCCACTTGTTGCCCACAGTTACCTGCTAACTACTAAATGAGTCAACTACTCATAGCTATTGTAGCTAACTTTGCGTGGCTAATTCAGCCATGGGCTAGCCCACATTTAGGATAGTGTAAGTCAACTAAATATATAGCATTGGTCTACTCTTTTTTTAAAGACAATTTTATGTGAAAATGTCACATATTATGCCTGTTGTAGATAACTGACTCCTTTCAGTTTACATCTAGCAAAACATTGTGGGACTTGTAGCTCCAAAACCTACAAAAAAAAAATGGGAGTTTGTTAAGTCATTGTATGTGACATGAAACAATTATATTAGGCAAAACATAATAATAACACACTTTAAATTATACATGTGTATTTATAGTAAGATATTGTATGATGAAAAATAAAAGATGTCTACTTTTAATATAAAGAACAGAAATGCTGATATTACATGGGGTTTATAATGGGTTTGAATGATGATGTAAATTGTTTTATACACAGTCTATTCATGGATATCTCTTACATAAAGCCTTTTATTGAGTTCTGGGGCTCATTTTCAGATTTTTATTTATTTGTAGAACTGATTATTGTGTTATTTCATCACAGATTTTTCTTTAGTATATCAATACAATTTTGGCGATCAGAATATGCTGTTCCTTAGTCTTCTTTTTTTCTGAATTGTCAGATGTATGCAGAAGCTTTGCATGAGAATGAGAGGCTCAAATCCAGGTTGCACGACAGCAAACAAGAGTTGGTAAAGATTCGTTCCCAGCTGGAGAAAGTCACTCAGGTACCTCCGCAACAGAAAACTGTAAGAGAAAAACTGAAGAAACTGTCTCACCATTATTATTTTTTCTAAATCACCAAACTTGAATACATTTCTGAAGATAATTTGCCCCTATAACATTGCCACTCTTACTTCCAGAGACATGAAAGGATATCAGAACGATCTACAGTACTTGAATCAGAGAAAAGGGTAAGTGTCATATAATGACCCACAGGCATTTTGGTATTTTATTTGATCATGCTCTTCTGCACAATCGAGATGGATGAGCGTCCAAATATCTTTGTGTTTTGTTTTTCCTCCAGTTTTCCTGTCTGCTTCAAATCATAGTCTAATGGCCTTTCACTCGCGGGGTTTCCAAGGGATCATGAGAGTACATTTATTTCAGCTGTTTCTTCTTTATTTACAGGAAAAACAAGCTCTTGAGAAAAGGGTGTCAGACATGGAGGATGAAATAAAGGTCAGTCCAAGCAAAAAGAAAATCAGCGTCGATTTAAATGGCATTTATTTTGTCTCGGGCACAAGTTGTGCTTCATTTATCTCATCAACGTTCTCTCCAAACACCATTATGACACTAACAGTCCTTGAAGGCACACACCTCCAGCCAAGCCCCTGTCACCCATGCTAAATCAAGCACGCCTAAAGTGTTTTTACAGAGCAGAACACACATGCAGCACACTCAAGGGTTGTGGTTAGCCAGGTGGGTTTGGAGTCAAGGAGAGGGAAGGTTAATGCTTCAGGCTCATTACCCACAGTGTTCTGCTGGGCCACTTCCTGCCAGGCTGAGGAGGAGCCTGTGCTGCTGCTCCCCTGCTCTACTTATCCCACTGTTGGGGTGAACATTGTGACCTAGTTCCAGCTGAATACCAAACCCCGTCCAAGAGCAAAAGAGAACCTGCTTTTGTGAGACATTCCTGCACTGCTCTGTGTGCATTCTGCTTCACAAAGAAACACAGGACACGACTACAGAGCGGCCCGAATAGACGAGGTCCGGGTTTGTATGTGCAGGCAAACGACACCGAAAAATCTGCTTGTGGGAGGATTGAAGCAATAAAATTATGACTCCGATCTGAGAGAACACATAACGTATGCAGACATTGAAGCAGATATTATAACATGCAGCAGATGTTTATGACCTCCCGTGTTGTCATGGTTCCCTCAGCAGGATGCCCCACTGCGGTTCCGCTGTGGGTACCAGCCCTGAGGGCAGGCTGTCTCAGGGGAGGGGGGATGGTGAGTGGTCGCTATGATGCAGAGGAGTGATGGACACTTGCCTGTTACCTCACATGGGTCTGTTCTGTCAGAGACCAGGGCATGATTACACGTGTGGATTCTCTCAGAAGTACAAGAACTTTAAAGCTATACGAGCACGGACACACAACTTTTATCTTTAGCACCTCAGAGTACTGGCTTGCACTCACTCACGAAACTCACTCGTTCACTTTTAGCCAGCTGCAGCTTCTCAACAAGGGAGAGCTGTTCAGTTGTTGTCACCTTAGAGCCAACCTGCACCACCTGCAAGAAAGCAGAAACAGCAGCAGCATCAAAGATCTGTAGGTGTAGACATGTTGGCCAAGCAAAATAACAGCTGTGATTTTAACACTTTCGCTGCTATTTTGTTTGTGCGGCTGACTTTGTGACACTCATCGACCGCAAGTGTCAGATTTTCTGTGTCTGTTACTTTCCTTGCCCATAGATGGCACACACCAGCACATCTTCATGTTCAGTTCGCTGTTGTTTCCTTTCTTGCCGATAGGAGGTGCACCGTCGGCTCTGCAGCTCTGTGTTTGACTGCCTCTATTTTCAGGTGTCTCACGTCAACAGCACTGTGTGTCCTTGTTTTCCCTTTTAGAACAGTAGCACTGTGGTAATACCCAAAGTGTCAGATTACTATGTTGGCTCTCACATTCCTTACGGAGAAGCTGAATTATTCCTGACAGTCTCGAAAACTTAATGAATAGCAACTGTGTAGAATTATCCGCCGCACCCGAGAGTGTGGTCAGATCTGATTTAATATCAAAGAGCTCAATATTAAGAGAGTGTAATAAGGGATACTGGTCATTACGCATTCTCATCTCACTCTGTCCTTTTCTTCGTTGTTGCCAAGGGCACCTCTCCAGAAACTGCACCATTTGATTCCAATACCAAAAGAACATTATATGCATAAACCGCTAAGTCCTGAACACAGGCTGCTTCAAATTGCTTTTATAAATGTGTTTGGTGTTATTAGAAGCAGCTGGAAGTTCTCTTTATACATGATCCTTCGCCACATTCATCACTACAAACTTGTCTCTGGGTGGCCTGAAAAAACGACGAGTGCCCTGTACGTGTGTGTGTGTGTTCTGTGGTTTACTTTCAGGAATAGCGTCAAACCACAGACGTTTCTGTCGAACCACATTGAGGTTTACCTCAAAAAGTCAGGCCAAGAAGAGGAGGGGGGAAATGAATCATTTCCATTCCTTTGACTTGTAACTGCCTCGGCACTTGTGCAAAGTCTCAAATAGAGTAGAGAGTGTTAGGTTTAGACAATTTCTATGAATTTTAATTCCCTCTATTTGCTCAGCTATGCATATAATAACGGCTCACCTGTCTCCGCACAAAGCCCAGGTTTGATGAGCACAAACCACAAAGAGAACTGGCTTCACAAATTTCCTTGCTTGTTGCAGCTTTTTTTTTTCTTCTCAAAATGTCGCTGTTGTGTAAATATTTGTTTACGTAAGTTTTTTCCGATGAATCCCTCAGATCTGTGGGTTTTTCATTTCCCCTGTCTGTGTGGGTGTGTGGGTGCATGCCTGTATGAGTGGATATGGACACAGTGTCTGTATGAGTCTCTCTCTTTGCACATGGCCTTCCTCCCTGCATGCTTTTCTCTGTCTGCCCCCTCTCCTGTATCTTCTCTGTCCTCCTCTGTGCAGGCTTTCCCTGCTCTGGCTCAGGTCCAGGCCTTGCGGAGGGTGAACGAGTGTCTCCTGGCTGAGAATAGAGCCATGCTGCGCGTCCTCGCCCGCCTCTCTGAGACGGCCTCCATGCCGGAGACAGAGGACCTCTGATCCTCTAAGATCATCTGCCCTCCTTTCCCCTCCCCTCCTCTCCCCTTCCTCAGCCACATAACTTCTACACTCCTCTTTCCTTCTGGCGTCTCTTCAGCCCCCTCGTCCTCTGCTGTGTTCCTCTCAGGCAGGTCCTGCACCCTCTATATGCTCACTGTCCCCCCACACTGCAACGCATCCTTCCTTGCACTCTATTTTAACCCTGTTTCCTTTATAGCCATTAGATGAAAACCCTGCTGCCCCCAAAGCAGTTCCCATAAATCCTCCTTTGAAGCGTATTATTAGCTACATTCACGTCGCATGCTGCTTTACACAACATGAACCCAACATTAGGAGCTACTTTTACCTTTGGTTGCCATCTGGATGAAGATCCAGGACTCTGCATCATAAAAAATAGAAGCATTTAAAGCAGATATTGATTTGGCAACAGTCAACTATATGCAGGGCCTGCGTAATGTGATGTGTAATCGATGCAAATTAGTTTTGCTGGGAAATAGCCATTTCATTTAGTCCTACAAAGGAAATTAAACATATTAGATCATTAGCCTTCAAAATGAACCACAGGCACAGATATACAACTCATTTCGTTTCAGTGTGTATTTATGTTCACAAACCATAATTAGGCCACTTTAAATAAGTCATTAGACACTTCTGGAAATAAGCCCCTTTGCCATCTTTGCTGAAAGTTAAAATCAGAAGTCTGCCACTCTCATCTGTAAAACATATATGCATGGAAGCAGGGGTAAACATCTCATCTTACTCAAGTTAGGTGGTTTAAATGACAACAAAATCAATTTTAATAAACATTTGCTAAAGTCCTCCCCATGGGAAGACATTTGTTTTAATCATTATATGTCTAACTAATCCAGAACCTGGCAGATTTTCTATAGAAGAGCCACGTTAGACGAACCCAGCATACCTAACGTTTCTCACATGTTAAAGAAATGCTAACATTCAGGGAAATACAATTCATGCTTTCTTGCCAAAACTTTGAAGAGACGATATACATTATAAAATATTCAAACATCATGGTTACAACAAAATACTGTCACTGTCTAGGACAAGAAACTTCAAGTGCTTGACTCCCTGTAAAACCCCAGTTTATACCTTTTGCATTTCATTTTTTTGTACAGATTAATCAAACAGGATATACTATGTTAATGAGTAATTTTTTAAAAATATTTTAAAATCTGTGACATATAGTGAAAATTGAGCAGCAAGGGTGCCAAAGAATATATGTCCAGAAACCATAGAATAATATGACATTAAAAAGCTGTAAAAATGGTGAAAACAACGTGAAGTATCTGTAATTTTGTGGTCACGCGCTCTAAAAGAACAAATTGCTGTTTGTAAAAATACAGATTTTTTTTACGTGGACACTATTGAAAGTATTGTTTTGAGGTTTTTTAGGGGTTAACATGTAAATTAATACTTTCTTGTAATTGAACAAAACATGGGAAGTCTGTTAAGTGACAGCACTTTTTTGAGAAACTTAAAAAGCTTCATTTCTTACACTGTGGAAGGCAGATTTTGTTATTTTAGGACAGAGCCCCGCCAGCTCTTTCCTCATCCTTTTATCTTGTGTATTCCCAAGTGTCAAACTATTCCTCTAACCACATTTCCAGCTTTGCTATGGTACTGGGACTTGTATACTAAAATTTGGGATTATTATTCCGTTTACTGTGAAGAGTGACAGAGAAAACAGGATAGAAAACGGCCTCCAAACATATGATTTGCCACAGGTTATGATCACGTCGATGCCAGGTGCCTTTGCTCATTTACCAGTTGCGGCGGTGTGTCCTAGCTGGAGCAGAGGGTTATTGTTTGTCTCCAGTAGAGGGGAAATACTTTGACAAAGAGGGTGGTTATTTTTAGTCGTTGCTCCTCATGGGAGACATGACCTAGATTTTGGAAATTGACCCTCTCTCGGTTTCTCTCGCTCCGACTTCAGTCTCTGTCACTTTTCACATGCAGAACATATTGTCAATGTCACTCCTCACTGCATGATCAAGTAGTGTGAAGCATGTCCTCATTGCCTGGCCTCAAACTTTAGTGAAAGACAACTTGTTGTTAGTGGTGATTGAAGGTTTTCATTCCAGTGGCTCACCCTGGTGAAATGCGTACCACTTGGAACTTTAAATGACAGATTTGTCCAGAAACCATTTAAATTGCATTCCAAAGACTATTACATTTTCCATATTTCTAATATAATTTTTGTCCCTTTGTCGTCCCAGATCTTAACAGAGCTCAAGTCAGACAACCAGAGGCTAAAGGATGAGAACGGGGCTCTCATTCGAGTCATCAGCAAGCTGTCCAAATGAAAAGATGTCTGGAGCGCCTGTTCTGTGTCTGTGGATGCTCCAACCCTGATATGGCAGTTTAATTATCCACGAGGTCCCAGGTTTTGACTCCTCTCTGAGTTACTGTGCAGTGACAGGCCGCTTTGGCTGCGTTTGCAGAAACAGATTCTGCTAATTCCTGCTGGAACTCGTGAAGATCCAAAGAGAAGTGTTATTAAGTTTCAGTCAAATTTCACACGTAGCATAAGTGAGTCAGTACAATAGTCTGTCCACGATTCGTCATGGATTTTTAGAATATTTTTCACATGTTTAAAATCGGGACCAGATGTTTGGATGACATTTGAAGACCCAGTCAAACAAATGCAGGGGTTTGCATGAAGATACTGTATTATATCCACACATCACACTGAGAATTCACGTTTGTTGCTACATTTTGCACTGCATAAAAGTGTTTTAATATTAACTTTACTGTCAAAAAATGGACTCCGACTGTACTGAAATGAGGGCTAAAACCTCCGGCTTCATTTTTTCATAAAGTGTTAGAAATATAGCAACTTGTTTTACAAAGAAGTTTAAAACATTTTCACTCTACGTTAAAGACACTTCATTCGACGCATGTTTTGGGTTGTTATTTCCTTGATTGACAACGTTCTCAGGTTTGTCACTCAGCTGTGCCTGCTTGCCACAATTCAGTGCCTCCCTAATGTGGATTTTATAGCTTTGAGTTACATAAACAGTAAACCCCAGACTTCTCTTTGGAAACCTGTGGGTGTTTTTCTACAGTTTTCAAATACAGCTTACGGTCCAGTTGTTTTAGGACCCAGGTATATACAAACACATTGCACACAGCAAACCGTTGGCAAACTGACAATTCCAACTGGTCAAATAAACATTTCAGTCCAATTTATACCATTTTCTGAACATTTAAGTTTGCTAGTATTTCAGAAATGTGTGTTTTTTTACTACCCAGCATATGACAGTGTCCCTACTGTTTTCAGCATGCGATGGAGACTTAAAAGGCAGAGTAGTGAGTACATGCACTTAGCAGTGTGTGGATGGTGCAGATCTTTGATCAGGAGCAGCCCTATGGCATCCACAATGGTACAGTTTCCATGAGAACATGAGATTCTTTGTGTGTTTTCAGTTGCCAAGCTTCATTTTTTTTTTATTTTATTTTATTTTTATTTGCTTGTCCTTCATAGAGGATTTTTATTTTTGGATCCAGTAGCTCGTCTACAACAACAGAATGGCTAAACAGAGGAGACGCTCCAAGCGTGTGTAAATGAACATGTCCTATCTTTTGTTTTGTAATAGAGATATATTTATTTATTTATGGATTGATTAGATTTGATCTTTATACTTTGTTTATTCAATTTAGTTTCAAAGGAATACACTGACTGTTTCAGACTGGCCTGTTGGCCGACTTCGTGTTCGGGCGATGAAAATGCAAATACCAAAATCATTCACCTGAGTCACCTCTGTAAAAAAAACTAAATCTCTCCTGACACTTAAGTCTCCACAACCTTAGTGTGGCCTTAAATATCAAACATAGATACACAGATCTAAGGTGTTGGCAATTCTTTTCATTACATGGTTCTGATTTAAGTGTAATTTAGTTGCCAGTTTATATTATGTGCACCTTGACCCATATATTGCTTCAAATACCACCACCCTGCAATAAATCTAAACTTTATTCTTTTTTTTTTTCTTTTTCCTGGAGGTCATATTTACTGGTGCTACTACAACGAAATGTTTTCACTATTTGGGAGCCACAAAATATTTTAAGCATTTAAACCGTCACAGCAGTTCACAGGAGAAAATGGGAAGAATCATCCCTAGTTCAGCTCAAAACACTACATATGCATCACAGTTAATGCACAAAACTGTCAGACTCAGCTTCACATTTAAAATTAATTTGCATTAAAACTCCTTTAGAGTCTTTCTCACTGGCGTACCAGGGATTTTGGTATATGTCTTCTCCTTGCTTAATGGGTTTGTTGACCCAAGTCGTCAGTGTTTCATGTATTCCTTGAACAATGCGATGGTTTTGGAGTCCAACCAGGGCAGCATGCTGTAACACTGGTGTCATGTTCAGTCACAGTAACTGATTTACTTAGAAATAAGCTACAGTTAAGTGTCTGCTATTCATACACGTGCTGTAGATGTATTGAACTATGCAGGCTGAACAGTGTGAAATGTGTTGAATGATGGCTTAATATGCACACATTGGTTTATTCACTTTGCTTAATAAAGTGTAAAAAAAGGATGAAACTCTTTTGTTTTGTATTTTCGCATCACATATGAAACACAAACAAGTCATGGTAATTAAAAGGCCTTTATTTCCTATTTGTTTTTACAGAACTGGTAACACATATGATAAATTTGTAGTAAGTTATTTGGTTCCCTTGATAACTTTATAAGGATCCCCAACGTTTGTCCACATAAGGGTCAAGAGGAGTTTGTGAGCAACGTTTGTGTCCAGTCAAGGGCTAAAGCATGCGATCCACAGTAGGCACAAGTACTGACATGAACACGCGCACCACGACACTAGACACGAAGAAACACAGCTAGAGGACACAACCTGACCGTCCTCCAATGCTTTAAAAGATGATGAAGAGAAAGAGGTGGGAAAAGGAAAAAAAATAAAAAAGAAGAAGAAGAAAGGAGTCTTGAGAATACAGTTGCATCAGGGTATGAGAGGTGGAGGACTAAGCGCTCAAGAGAGGGGAGTTTGTTACGGTCCTGCATGTTTGGCAGTATACAGTATGTCCATGTTGTAAACATGAAGGCCGGCATTCTTTACGCTCAGCAAAAGCAGATTCAGCGGAGAGATCAGTGAGCCTGCTTCCTATTCAGCATAACGATACTGATGGTACGTAATCGGTTACACATAAACAAGACAAAGACAGCAAACCGAAAGCGAATGTGAGAGACTATGGTGACACATCTCTGACTCAAATACAGTCCTACATTCTAGAGGTATACATCACAAAAACAAAAAAACAAAAACAAAACGACAGAAGAAGTGATTACACATGTGCACAAGAATACAAAGAAGAAATACAACGAGTAATAGAGGAGACAAGACGACATGTTTCAAAGAGGTGTCTTTACCTGCTGAGAGGCTCCTCAACACATTTTTGACAAGGTGGCGAATGATCGACTGAACTTTGGATGGTTTCCCTTTTTAAATCCCAGCGTTTTGTTCAAAAATAAGAACCTAACAAAACAAAACAAAAAAAACGAACCACAACTGTGTGAACGGTGCTCTTAAACTGTCTCTGCACAGCTGAAACAGCACACAGTTTCAGATGCGGTTGTGCATAAGGTATTATACATCTACACCAGCCATCAACAGAACAGATTAATCCCCATATTTAAAACAGAGAGCTAAGATTGTTGTTCGGTTATTACAGTCATACACACGAAGATGTACATTTAGGAATGAGTAATGTGTCCCATGCATGCAGACCTGTACTGTATATTGTATAATCCAGTGCTGTGTTTTTGCACCATGTCTGCTAAAGGGCCTACACTTCATCTATTTATCCCATGTACACAAGCACACACACATCTCCCAGTCTCTGTCCCCCATAGAACTTGTCCGGTGGTTGTGCGACTGTGGTGAGGTAAAAAGGAAAATTTAAAAAAAAAAAAAAACTAAACTTAATCTCCTAAATGTGCTATAAGTTTACCTGAGATCACATTTGCCTCATCATCTGGTGTGTTTCGTCACCGTTCCGCATTATTTTGGCTTTTGCAGAGTCAAACAGTGGCGAACAATGCAGGCAATTGTGATCAGGTACTGGCAGTATTTGTGAAAACGCACTGAAATCTTGTATTTAAAATTATTCTCAGTGCAATTATTTGGTCACAGTCAGTGGCATTAATGGGACAGTGAATAAATATTGCATTAGACAATGTGCGGCGGAACGCGGCGCATTGAGGACTGTTGCCAGAACAGATGTGGCAGTTTCTGTCAGAAGAATCTCGGCGACTGAGGTGAGCTTAAAGGAATAGTTTGGCCCTTTAGAATCGTTTCTAATTTGGTTTCTCGCAAAGAGTTAAAAAGAGGAGATTGACACCAGCCTCTTATCTGTCTGTTAAATATGGAGGCTAGAATAAAGAAGACTGGAAAACAGGTGGAAACAGCCAGCTGGACTCTATACAAAGTGGAAAAAAATAGACCTAGCGCCTCAATTTAACACTCGATGTACCATTGTCTAATCTGTGCACAAATGTAGAAACGACAAACAGGGAGCAATAGATTGTGCTGCAACAGCTGACTTTCTGGAGTCTTTTCAGATTGGATTGAGCTGCAGAACTGCTCGTAGGTGGATTTTTTTCACACAGTAGTTTCTCCCTGACTTCCAGTCTTTATGCTAAGCTAAGCTAGCCACTTCTTGGCTCCAGATACATATTTAGCATGCAGATGTGGACTTCTGGTCCTCTTGTGTAACTCTGGGCAAGAAAGCAAAATATGCAACTATTTCTTCAATTTTCTTTTATGTGCACGACATAAAACATATGTCCATGTTTTCAATTGTTTTCTGCCTCGTGTTTGTGAAAATCATAACTATATGCATAGTTCTATGGGAGGGATTCAGGCGTAGAAACTTGGGTTCCACTGTTCTAAAGTTTCTCTCTTTTCACTTTAGCTTTTGTTGCTTGAGCAGTTTGCTAAAAAAAACAAAGAAACACAACAAAGACCGTCAGCATGAGCCACAAATCACCAGTAGTGTGTCATTTGATTGTACATGAACATTCTTCTGCTAAACTGGAAGAAGAGAAACATCAGAAGAGTGACCCAGTTTGATTCATAAATTGCACTCAGCCCAAGATTAGAACACACTCTCATATAGATATATATTTATATATAATTTTAGCATTATTATTGAGAACCTATTGTGATATTATATCTATCATTTATACTATCAAAACAAGGCATATACATTACTAATCACAATACTGTAAAATCAGCTACCTCTATGAAACAAGGACATCAACAGCTCTGAAAGTAGAAAAAGACACACTCACTCTACTAAACTCACAACTGTTCTCAAAGCTCACATATACACTAAAATGGAATTTTGCCTTCTCGATGAACAAAGACCTTTGAAAGGAATGTAAAAGAGAAACACTGGCCAAGGAAAATGAAGACATGTTAGATTTTTTTTTTTCTTCATAAATAAACTCTAGCTACTCAGCTGAGCCTCTAAAGAGTTAGTGCTTGAGTTTTATGGCTTTAGTTTTATCTTATTCATTTATCTTGTATACACATACACGTATCGAATAATAAACACAGTAAAAGAGACACAGCCGTGAAGAGTTTCAGGTCATTTAAATACAAGAGAAAAATAAAAACTTCCAAGTAAAGTAGGAGAGAAGAAGGGATTCCAAGTCATTTGTGTTCACTGGAATGGGATTATTCATCTTTTTTTGGCCCCTGGAAATACATTTTATATAAAGATATGATCCAACAGACTTCATTCTAGGTCAGTACTGGCACAAATAACGACTCCTACAATCCACCTACAGATCACAGAATTATTCAGTCTTTATCTGATTGGTTGTTTCAGAATAACACCGTGTCAAATCCGCTATTAGAAAATAGTCATCTTATAGACTTGGAGATCCCCTGTTCCAAACATCAAAACATATTTCTTTTTTCTTTTTTTTTTTAACAAAAGCTAGAGCATTAAAATTCAGAAATAACTCAAACGTTGGCCTTCAGAAAGGTGCTGAAATGAAACGAATGGCAGATAAATGGCGTCAAATCAAAATTTTTGATCACAAGGAATTAGATAGCAAGCATGCGGCTACATTTTCATCCTACATGAACTCACACACAGTACTGGACGACACACTTGCTTAAGAATTTCAGGCGTGGAAAGGTTCTTATTAGTAATAGTACTCTAATATTTGTATGACATTCTCTCCAATGACCCTCATGGAAAATAAATACATATTTGTTTCATTTAGAAAATATACAGTGCATCTTTTTTTTTTTTCCCTTCGTTGTGTTATTAAAATGACAAATGACACCCATTTACGTACACGAGATATTTTTGCTTCGTCTCTAAAACATGCTCTTATGTACAGTATTTTGTATAAACATGCAGTATCAACGTGTATGAACTATGTATATAGGCAAAACTACACACCAATGGGTTTGCTTGATTGCTTCCATGTTGCCTTTTCTTTAGTGTTGCTTCATCAACGGAAGAAAAGAAAATGATGCGAGATGACAAACAGAATTCTGGTCTATGAGGGCTATAAAAGAAAAGACTTACAACTTCCAACAGAGAGAAAGATACAATTGCCAACATTCATTAAAATCCCAAAAAGCTGTGGTAACGTCTAAAAGGTCGACTGCATTTGTTTTACTTGCACACAAGTCAATGGGTAGTTTTGCTGTTTGTGCTCTCCGACAGCATTTTGTTTAGACCAGCAATGAGGTCTAAACACATATCAGAGCTTTAACTAACAAGTAAGCCTTCATTAATTTATGCAGGGCTGATGGGTTTTGGTCAAACGACGTTTGGATTTTGTAGTGAGACAAAGTTAACCCTTTAAAATTCCTCTTCAACAGAGTATACATTTGCAAATATAGAGAGCCAAAGTGACACTTCTGGGTTAAGGTAAGAAAACTGTGTTATATTTACACAAAAAAACAACTTAACACTGTTGTTTTGTCGATATTTAAGTTTTTAGTGATGCTAAACAAATACCAACTTAACATTTGCAGGGTTAATATTATATCTCGGCAGAATCTATGAACACAAAGCTAAGAAAGAAGAAAGACGTTCTAGTGTGCAAACCTGTAATTTTTCATGGGAGCTGCACATTTTTCTGTGCTCATAAATCATTATTCATAATCATTATTTGACTTTGTTCACGCCATAAGGAAACCCGTGTAATTAATTTACCTCTGGATTCAGAGAGACATAAAAGAAACGCTGAACAAGAGATCATATTGAGTTGCAGGAGCTAATTCAACAGAGGCCAGCGTGGACGTGACTTCGGCTCTCTATACTGAACATAATACATTCTGTGAAGGAGCCAGGGATCAGCACTGGATTGAAATGTGTCTCTCTTCTCATCAGAGGAGTCCATTTATACGAGGAGACCTGTCTGGCGTGCCACATGTGCCACAGAAAAAATTCAATCTCACAACATTTTATCACAAAAAAAAAGAAGAAAGAAATTACACAGATCAAAGAACAGTGTCAAATTACCACAGAACAGAATAATATCCAGTAGTGCAATTAAATTCAACAGTTTGGTAAGCTGTGTATAAAATACACATGGATCAGTGCCTTCTTCCAGACCACATCCTTGCAATCAAGTGAGAAATGTAATGTCCAAACGATTGAAACGCATACACAAAAAAGCTGAGGCGAAAGAAAGCAACAAGAAGCAAAAAAAAAAACAAAATCTGTTCATAATGTACTCCAAAAAAATTAATAAAAAAAAAAAAAAACAGCAGTTATTCCCAACGTAAATAATTAAAGCTCTGGTTTCTGAGCGCACCTAAACATAATATGCTGATTTAAAGTGCTTAAGGAATAAAAGTGTTTGAAGTTAAATGAAAATAAAATACAACTGGATAGGTAAAAGGAAAATAGAAATAGGATCGGAAAAAAAAAATAGAGGAAAGAAAGAAATGAAGAGAACAACACCGCTAACTGGAAGGCGTCCCTGGTAGTTGAAAATTGCTTATTTTGTTACTTGGAAGGCTTGTCTCCTTTATGACTGTAAGACGGTTATAGGGATTCCTTTGAAGTAAAACCCTTGTGTCAAGTCCATGACTAATGGCAGTAGCACTGAACAAGTGAGATACAGAATCAGAGGCGTTGGGAGGGGAGGTGGTAGACTGCAGGCAGTAATCGACACCTTGTAAATATCATGTCATTGGTGGTTGGAATCAGTCTCTGTTGTACCCGCTCTGATATTTCCACGCTTTTCTGTTGTTGTTCGGATGACAGACGCAGCCTTTTTTTTGCACAGTCAAAAAATTACACAAATACCTTCTCTTTTTTTTTTTTTTTTTGATACTGAAAATCCATTATTTCCTCCCTCTCCCCTGACACACCATTTCATGGATAAACTAACACTAGCCGCAAGCCTCAGGTCACCGAAAAAAAAACAGCGGTCAAGCTTTTTGAATCCGACATTTCTTTCTCATCCAGTGGAGTATTTGAATAATAACAACCCGTTTAGAAAAAAAGGCATGGAGTTTCCATTTCCTCTCAGTTTTCCTGAGACGATGGGTGGAAGGTTAACTAATTAAAAAAGGCAGTGTGTTTGTGGGTAACTGGATATGTGCCTATCCCTACTTTGCTACCCAACTCTAGGAATGTACTTCAAACGAACAGAATCATCTAGTATGATAACTGGCAGGTGTGGAACATGGTGCACGATACACCTAAGGAATGGACCTGCTTGTGTTATTCCTCTATCATATGGCAGTATAAAGCATTTTATTATTATTAAGCACTATTCTAAGCAAACTGTGTCACTAAAGGGAAGGGGTGAGAAGTACAATATGAGTGAATGTATGTTTTATCCCCTCTATCACCAGATTCCCATATACCACTCGTACTGTTCTTCATAGTCTACTCTGTATTCTTATTAATGGAACCACAACCCCAATACAAAAATAGATCTAAAGGAAATCAACGGAGTATCTGTCCATCCTGTAACTTGTCTTCTTTTTTCGGTGACATGATTTAATTATAACATGATGCTTTTTTTTTTCTTTTTTTTGTTAAACTATATTTCCCATCATGTCGAATGGTATCTATGGATCTTTTGAAAGGTGGCGGTGGGAAGGGGAGGCGGTGGAGGGAGCAGATGTACAGTTGGGGTGTTCTTCTGGAATATACATTGATATGTGGGACCTGGGGAAAGGATGGGAAATGCATGGGTGGGTAGGTGTGGAGGTTGGTGGGAGTTTACTTCTTGGCAGTCAGGGCTGCGAGGGAGGCATCCACTTCTTCCTCTGGCTGCAGTGGATGCCACTGGGCGATGGGACGACGGGGGTTGGCCAGCATGTCGGACCAGTGTTTCAGGCCGGCCCCTGTGGACTTGCTTCCCACCCAGATCTTCCCAATGGCATCGTTCTTGCCAATCTTGTCATAATCCAGCACTGTGATCACAGCTTGGATTTTCTGGGAGAAAAGGGAGAACGCATCGCAACAAGGTTCAGAATTCCATGAAGTTTGAATATCAGGGGTGGAGGGAAAGTAATTTCAGTACTGTTACAGTGCTTTAAAACGTGTTCACCCACGCTTGAAGGTTTTCCCTATTTATTGCTTTTCAACTTTAAATCACTCTACAGTTTAATGTGGCTTTTTGGCAAAACTTTAAAAGAATGAACCCTTCATATTAAAGTAAAAACAGATTTCTACAAAGCCAATTAAAAGAAAAATAGAAAACATACAATGAGTGACTGCATAAGAATTTACTTTAAAGTGATTTGTCTAATTCAACACAGGTGCAGCAAATTGGGGCTACAAGTCACACGATCAGTGAACTGGAGATCATTTGAGTGCAGTGAATGCGTCTCACTTGATTATAGTATAAAGACACTTGACTCCTGGCTACAACTACATCATGAGACAAAAGAAAACTCCAAGCAGCTGACAGGGTATTATAAAGCATACGTCAGAGGACAGATACAGAAAATAACCAAGTCACTAAATATTCCTTGTAGGGCAGTTAAATTGTTGTTAAGAAATGGAGGTAAAATGGCATATGTATAAATCTGCCCAGAGCACATCATGCTCACCAACAGAGACACTAGTGAGGGAGGCCACCAAGACCCTATGACTCTCTGGCGAAGTTACAAGCTTCAGTGGAGATCAGACAGACTGTGCATACAACTACTGTTGCCTGTTCTTCATTAGTCAAAGCTTTATGGGAGAGTGGCAAAGTGAAAGTCACTGTTCTCATGCCAAATTACAACTAGGAGGCATGCAAGAGACTCTAAATTTAACTGGAAGAAAGTTCTTTGGTCTGATGAGACCAAAATTAAGCTTTTTGGCCATTAGTCCAAACACTGCATTTGGCAGATACCAAACGCTGCACATCATCACAAACAGACTGCTGTGAAGCATGGTGGAGGCAGTATCATGATGTGGGGATGCTTCTTGGCAAGAGGCCCTGAAAAGCTTGTAAAGGTAGAGGGCAATATGAATGCTGCAAAATGTTGGGAAATCCTGCACGACAACCTGATGCAGTGTGCAAGAGATTTGTGACTTGGGAGATTTTTTTTATTTTTTTCCAGCGAGACAAAGGCCTGAAGCATACAACCACATTTACACAGAAATGGTTTAAAAGCAACAAGGTAAATGTTCTGGAGTGGCCTCGGCAGAGTCCTGGACCATAAAATTGCATTGTCCAAATGTACAAGGCTGATGGAGACCTATCCACCCAGGCTCAATGCTCTGATTGTAGCTAAAGATACATCTACTAAATGCTGACATGAATGGGGCGGATACTTATGCAGTCACTTATTTTACATATTAATTCACTGACATTACTTTTTAGAAATCTGTTTTCACTTTGATATAAAAAGTATATTTCTCCAAATCTTGTCTGAAAGCCACAATAAAGTGACCATGAATCAATGCTGAATAGCAATGAAAGAAAAACTTTTCCAAAGTTGGTCATTGCTTTTTATAGGCATTGTATTTGATTCACTTTTAGAGACAATTTCAAAACCTGAAATTTTGATATGGATTATTAATGTAAGACTTTTAATGAAGAATTTTTGAAAGATACTTCTAAAGAGGCAAACATTGTAGGGAGTGGTCACTGCACCACTCCCTACAGTTTTTGCCTTTCTAGAAGTATCTGTCAAGGATTGTAGCGGCCCTTAAGCCGCTTAAGCCCTTTGTATGCCTGGGTGGTGATGGCTGGGATTTGTTTGCATCTATTCTCATATACATTAAAATATAATTTGGGGTGTTTTTTGAGCTTGTTTGTTTTGCAGCAGAGAATACCCTCTCTTTTTTTGATAAAATAGGTTTGCATGATCAGTGCTCTCTGAGGTCACAAGTGACAATTATTAGATGTTACAGCAGTAAGTTTTGGGAAACATGTTTGCTTTCTTCCTGAGCGTTTGATGAGAAGATTTATACCACTCATGTCTGTGCATCAAATGTTCAAATGGCATGTGGTGACCCAGTATACCACTAAGACACTTTATGTTGGCTTTTCCTTAAGTTTTTTTCACTACATCTGTATATATCCAACACTTAACAAGACAGCAAAAAAAGCTAATTTAATAAAATGTCGAAATATCCTTCAAGAGTAAAAATAAGGTAACAATCATAAATGCAAACAAACTGTAAGAGCAAAACTCCTGAGTGTATGTAAAGGTCTTTTTCATGAATTTAACCATTGAATGATAAGAGGGACTTTTTGGACTGAAGACTGGGATCATGCTGCCATCAGATATTTTAACAATGATCTAAAAATGAGAACGTATGAGAATGTAGGTGTATTTTTAAAGATAATAAATTGCTTGATAGGCTGCATTGAAATTAATATATTTATGGTTTTCACACTAATTTGTCATCTGTTTTTCCACTTGGAAATAGTACTTTTTACACTTCTGCTCACTGCAGACTAGTGATTCTGTCTATAAGATCTGTGTTATTCTTTCCACCCCTTAAGAAACCTTAAAGGATTTGACAGAATTACTCCATGTCCTCACCTGCATTTGCTCAAGAGGAATCTCAAAGCTGAAGGACTCATTGTAGTAAGGATTCAAAGTGTTCTTCTTCACCGTCGTCTTCTTCTTCTTCAGCCTCTTTCCGTTCTGCAGCAGGTTAATTTTCACATAGGGATCTGAAAACCAGAGAAAGGGCAAAAATCAGGGTAAGCTGATAAAAAACATGTCTTGCACATGCATGTTTGGGTCGCAGTGCTGTGATGCACCAACAGATGGGGCCAATGCTGAAGTCAGGAGGAGTGAGTGCTGCTGCATGGTGAGTACTGCAGCGTCAGCACGTGAGCAAAACAGGACCGACCTAATGGCTGTGCTCGGAGGCACACTGCTTCATACGCTGCAGTCTCGCTGCAGGCAGGTGTCTTTTTGCCAGGAATTGACGACTGAAATAGCATCAAGTGTCAAAATGTGATAACAAAATGAGAAAATCGGATGCTCAGCTCTGTATATATAAAGTAGCCCACCTGACAGTCCACCCACGTCCATTTTCTTCAGGTTCTTAGCCTCCAGAATACAGATGGTGAGTTTGCCAGCAGTGGGGACGTAACGCAGGGAGATGCAAATGTCACCCAGCTTCTCTGGCTGTGAGGAGGAGGAGGTAGGAAGAGAGAAAGTTAAGGAGGTCTGAAACGGAGCCTAAATGTTTCCTCTTGTGGAAAATATCCACAAACTGTGTTTTTAAATAACATTTTTAAATATGTACTGCTTATAATACCAGCAGGAATTATACTTTAAGTACATCTAGTTGGTCTTTACAAGGTTAATAAAATATCTGGGAAAGCATGCAAAATTAACTGTATTTCTTCTTAAGATGGCTCTGGGGAGGCAGTTTCATTGATTAAAACTAGTATTTCATATTCCACGAGCTTAACAGTGAAAGCATCACATTACAGGCTGCGTCGCTACAGAGGGGGCAGAACGGCATCAGATGTATCGACAGCATACATGTCATTTGATATGTAGCAGGATATTGCAGAAAATAAATGATAGATATGTTTGAGGTAAAAATAGAGAAAAGTGTCACCACCACAATGTTTGCTTATCAGCTGAGGAAAGGGACAAAGGTTTTTTCTGACAGGACACATATATACTGAGAACTGCTTTGGAAAAAAGAAAAAAAAAATTCTCTTTAAAAGTCACCCTCGGAAACACAATTTTATTCAAAGGTATTTTTTTTATAATTGCCTTCTTTAATCTGGCACACGTACATTTGTGTGATTGTATACTGCAGATGTACTGTTTACACTCAGTGTCCAATTTATGCATGCAGGTGCACTTTTACAATCTTTTGCAATTCAATGCACAACCTTGCAAAGTTTATTAGGTTCTGTGTTTCTTCACAGTATTGGAGATTTGGCTAAAAAAAAAAATAGTGGACTATATTATACTGAGAGGTGTTTCTAATTATTTTTCCTCCCCATTTGCATATATGAGCAGAACGCTGGAAATACTTATGAATATGTGCAGTTACATAGTTGTCTTTTCCTACTATTTCATCTCCATTTTCCACTGTTTTCACTTTAATTAAGCTCTTGCCTTGTGCTGATTTTGGTAACTACTACATACCCAAACTGTTGAAAGTATCATTATTAGAAGCTTATTTTTCTACCACAAAAAGTACTGACCAATATTCACTCTTGTGTATTTTCTAACCTGGTGGTGAACTTTCATTTATGGAATATAGTGAAAGAAACGCAGCATGGTTTTAAGGAATCATTTGGCAATGCAGTAACAGCAGGATCTTTCTCTTTACCTCCTCTTGATCTGCGCTGTCCAGGTCTCTCCACTCCTCAATTGGCTTAGCCAGGTCAAGGGTGTTCATGGGTATTTTAATCTCTCCGATGACATCATGTTTAGAGAAGCGATCAAAGTCATAGACGGACATCACCAGAGTCTTCCCTCCCATCTCTTGGAATGGTATCTGAAAGACAACAACCAATCTAATTAAACTCATTTATACTGATTTTAACACATTGCAGGATAAATCACACTGTTGCATCATTTCATGACAAACTATGTATAAAATCGGTCAGATCAGAGTGATATTCGGTGTGACTTTGACCTGGAGTTCAGAATCGTCTGGCTTCCAAACCTGCTGCTTCAGCAGAGCTGCCTGACTTTGACGAAGTAAAGCTGTTTGATTTGTTTTTTTAAAGAGCTGCGTCAGCAGCCAAGGTGCACCAGAGGTGGCCCTCTCCTTTAATTTGATTCTCTACCATACTCCCCTTGTCAGACACCTTCAATATGTCTGTGCTTTTTTATCACGGCTGGCCAGGAGTGTTAATGTAAAAGAAATCAGAATCTAAGTAACTGCTAAGCTCTACAAGAAAGAGGGAAAAAAGCAGGAGCAGTTCACCTTTAGCAGGACATGTCGACATATCAAACAGTTTGACGTACATGTATTTTTAAGTAATAAGTAAAGGGCAACCATGTCTTAACTACAGCTTACCTTGAAGGTAAAGGTCTCATTGAAGACAGGATTGAGTGTTTTCTTGTGAACCTTTGTGTCGAACTTTTTCTTCTTGTCAGGGAGGACGAACACCTTGACGTAGGGGTCTGAGGTGCCACCGCTGTCCATGGAGAGCAGATCAGCTGCTTGCAGGATTCCCACAGTCAGCTGGGGAGTAATGTGCAAATAAATGAGAGTAAAAACCTTTTGTCAGGCTCAAACAAAACCAAATACATGTCCTTGGTCCTGTCTTTATTTTAGCATGTGATTCATACATATATGAGAGACCATTTTGACATGACATTGTAAAATAAACTACTCAAGCGCTTGCCTTGTTCTCTTGGAAGTCATAATCGATGGAGTACTGCAGCTTCCCGAGCTTTTCCTTCTCCTTCACTTCCTCCTCTTTCTCATCTCCAGTCAGTCCAGGTTCCACGTCATCTTCTTCATCATCATCATCCTGTTGTTTCTGCAATGACAGAGGGGTGACAGGCAGCAGAAAAGCGAGTGAGAGGACTTTTCTGAGGCGGCAGCTATGCTGAACACCAAACCTTGGGCATCAGCAGTCGGGTTAGTCACAGCACCTACCTGCCACTTACCCCCGCGTTACTAGTGCAATCTGTTCATCGATGACCACGGTTGCAACCTGACTTGATTTCACTATTTCTTGGGTGACACCATTTGCTGTTTTCTTTTTTTGTGTGTTACAGGTATGTAAAACCTGCTAAAAATCAGAAGCTGGCAATTTTTCCTCAACTACAAATGCCATTTCAGTAGAGCTCTAAGTTATTGTGCAAAAGGTAGAGAGAGGCAGAGACAGAGTGAGATTCAGAAGAGAAACAACAGCAGAAAAACAGTCAGTATACAGGGAGTGGACAGAAACATAGGAACAGCCTACATTACAGTGCAATCTAGTACAAAAGCTCTGCAAAACCTCTGGAAGTTCTCATTTTCACTTCTGAAAATAGTCATTGTGAAGCCTGAAATTAATATGATTTGACTTGTGTAGCTGCCAGGAACAGTGATATTCAGGGAGTGGACAAAATACCAGGAACGTAGCAGGAAAAAGGACTTTCACTTTGAGGGAAAAGCATCGAGGTCACACAGGCAGCTACACAAATCCCAAATATGACTCATCCCAAATGAGTCATATTAAGTTGTTTAAAAATCGTGATGGCATATCCCACACACAGGAAAGCTGTATCAGCAAAGAAGAGCCAATGTCAAGAGTAAGCAGAATGAAGAATATTATGGGATTTTTTTTTTTCAAAAACACACAAAAGTGAACTTTACAAATAAACCATTTATTGCAGAGCTGCTGCATTGCTAAATCACATTGCACTACAGTGCAAGGTGTCCTTGTTATTTTGTCCACCCCCAGTACAGGATATCCAGTTGAAAGCTGGGCGTCCTTACTAAGAGGAAGTGAAGGACGGAGCTATGAGGCATAGATGTGATTTGATCAAACCACTGACGCAGTGATTCCTGACACTTTTCTTGAAAAGCTCTCAAACTTGCTAAAACTGCAGGTGAAAACGGCCTGATAAGAGCCGCTGTGGCAGCTGATAGTGTAAGCAGCCTGACAAAAAGGTTCACTTGAAGCCAGACAATATTAATGTCTGCCAATTATCTTCTCCTGACATCCCAAAGTCTCATTAATGTGTTTACACTGGTATTGTTGATAGGATTGTGCTGCTGTTATTGTGCTCTGGCCTGACTGCTGTAACTCAGAGAATTACTGAAAGATTTTCGCAATTTACTCCAAAACAAAGTCCAGATTTTCCAGCTGATATGAATTCCGGTGCTAGAGCAAAATCCTGCAGTTCGCTGACAGCTAACTGCTCCTGAGATAATCAGGGCATGATGAAGAAGATAAATCAAATCTTCTGTTATCGTCCATCTTGCCTTTACATCACACCCAGTGACTCTTGAGTGTTCCATCTCTTTAGAGGCGGTCACGACTAATCAAATGAGAGTAATTTGCTCCGATATGAATATTAAAGTAAACTCCCATTTCGGATACGGTAAGAAGCTGGATAATATCTCAGCATGGCCTACTTTCCTATGGCTGTCTTCTTGAAAAAACACTGATGTCTTCGTAAGACTGGAGGGTCCAGCTACTCAGTGATGAGCTGGAAGAGGAACAGGGCACACACACAGATAATACACACACACACACACCATCACACCCTCTGCACACCATACTGCACTGCACACCATCACCACACACACACATCTGCTTACATGCAAACTCTCATGCATGCTTAAAATCACACTCTCTCTCACCCACGCACGCATTCTCACACAATATCTTCTTACGTGGCATTCTCTATCTTTTATTTTCATTCAAGCATGCCAGGCCACACAATGCAGGAACCGAGTTTATTTCTGATGGCGAATGTAAATGGATTCTCTTATCTCTTATGGTAAGTTTATGCTCTGATGTATTTTTTCTCAAACTTCAGCGACAAATTTTTGTGAAGCCCAAAAATTTTTTTTTTTTTTGCACTTATGCTCTGAGTGAAATGTACACATCCAAGAAGGGATCATGCTATATTGAGAATTTCCAGTTCTACTCAAACTTCCAGCGGGGGTTCAAAGATGAAGACACGGTGCGTCTGAATGAATGCCCTTTGGTCAACTGCGCGGGGGTGAAACGTGAGCTCGGTGCTGATGTTTTCAAGAAAAAGAATGCGTGTTCAAAAAACAGCCAGGTGATTGTAGCCTTAGCTTTAGATCAACAGAAATCAGGCCTCTGCAGTTGACTGCAAACACGGGCAAACATTCTGGCCCACCATTTCTCTTCAATGAGACCCAAGTGCTTCAGGGAGAGAGAGGGCATCAATGACTTGTCACCTTGTATGTCAGCAGCATGGGTCATCCAGGAAAGTTACTCTCAAGTCAAGTTGTGGCCATTCAATGGTACCTACTGCAAGGGCATATGCTGGTCTTTGTCAAGAGGCACAAACAGGTTTATCTGTCATGGAACTCGCAGCGTGTTTACACAACCGGGGTACGCCGTGAGAATTTCATACCCAAGTCAATGTGAGTTTTGAAGACTTCTAGTTTTTTTGGTTGTGCTGCACAATCGAGGCCTGCCAAGGTGGAAACATGCTCTAAGCTCTCATTTGGGCAAAGTTTCGGTTGCTATTATTTGACAAATACCCAGCTTACCCCTTGCACATGCATGTTAGTGATCTCTAGTGAGTTGCTCAGTGCACTCGTCATTCAAAGGCTCAACCATAGGATGAGTTTCATGTTCATTTCAAACCATAGACATTTAAACATTTTTTTTTTGTTCAGTTGATTTTTTTTTTTTTTTAATGCCAAAAAAAAAAAATTTGCAATCTCTGGATATTCAAGACATAGCAGTTGGTGCGGCATATCAGTTCAGTGGATTTTGCGAAGCAGCTTAATCGCTCCCATAGAGTCCTCAAGCACCCGCAGCACCTAAGCTTGCAAAAAAACTAAGGAAGCCATAGCACTCATTGTCATCATCATCATTGCAATCCAAACCCCCTCCAAGCCCACCCCCCCCCCCCCCCCCCCCAACCACAGCTTCCCCCCTGCCCTGGTCTGCGCTTACTCAGAGCGGCCAGAGAGGGGCGCCGCGTGCTATCAGACCTACCGTAGGCAGAGAAGTCCACCACAGTCAAGATACACGGAGCACACATAAGACACAAAGCAGGAAGGAGGAGAGCAGAGACAAAGGAAGAGATTGAACTCACAGCAGACACCAAAGAAGGGTAATCACAGCAAATGCAGTCAGCTACACTGTAGGGAGCGAGGAAAATGACAGATAGAGGAGCCTCCTCATTAGCACAATCATATCTTGTGCAGCAGGGCCATTGGGGTTTTAAAATAACTTCACCGTTAGATGTATTCCTTTTTTTTGTACTACATCAAATCATCAATCATGTGCGCGGCGTAAAAAAAATAATAATAATAATTATAGGCCCAAAACAACAGCATTGTGCTAACTACTAATTTTCATAATTACTCTTTTATGACTGTAAGAAAAACAATGGTCGGGCTGAAGAGATAAGAGTCCTGTCATTTTTCACTCGACTCCCAAAGCATAAGTGAGAGAAAGAGCAACAATAACATTCATGACAAATACATTAACTAACAAAAAAAAAGAGAAAAATTAAAATAAATGATAATCATGGTGGATAAAGAATGTAATTAACACCTGCGGAGAATACACTTGACTGGGTTAGAGTGACATCAAAACAGTCTGTGTTTTAAACTAATCTCGTACATTTCAAATGGGAAATTGCTTCCTTTTTTTTATGCAGCTGAACTAAAATATGTAAAATATGAACAATTAGCTGAGTAAAAGTGATCAAACATATGCTTTGTCCCAATACAGTGTTACACATGAAGCCTTCCAGCCGTTGCATAATGGGATCATAAGCAGGTTAAAGTTATTTGCGGATTGCCTCGCCTTCATGTAGGTGTAAAATTCCCCCCGGCCTCCCTCGGTGGAACATACCTCTCCCCCTTTCAAGTTCTTCATTCCCATGTCACCCTTCCCCTTCTTGCCCTTCTTGTTCTTCTTCTTCTTGCAACAGCATTTCTTGATGATGCAGAAGCAGCATGTTAGAATGAGTAAAGCAGCGACCACGGCAATGGCAATGATGGCCCAGGACGGCACTGAGGAGAACATACAGACCCATGTATAGATGGCACATTCACACCGAGAAAAAAGGAAGAAAAGAATCAAATACTTTGACATTTGACCGACCAATCACTTGGTCTACTTCACGTCATGTCCTGGGCCAAATATATTTAGTAAGAGGTGGTAGGTTAGCAATTAGATTGGGTGAAAATTAGATTTCTCTGCCATTAGGAAGAGCAGCCCATGATCAATACTGAATAAAGACATTACAGGAGCTGCCAACGCCTGCAGCAAAAGAGACAATCTAATTCCAAAATCATTGCTGAGAGTCACATCAATAAGAGTTGGTTGACGGTTGATCGGAGCAAGTTTGCGTTGACTCACGTGGGATCTTGTCGATTTCATTCAGGAACTTGTTTTTGATCTCATCGAAGGCATCGTTCTTGTTCACTGGTTCGGTGGAGTTGTCGGCGGAGACTAATGCGACGGGGGCTGGAGTCGCAGTCAAGGCACTGGCCCCCGTTGGTTTAGCAGCGACCATGGGCGTTGTCTGATGCTTTAACAAGTTCCACTTCGTCATTTAGGCTGCACACACAGTCCCTGAAAAACAGCGTGAAAACGGTGTCATTAGGAGAGGCCAAACCATCAAACCATCCACGACTTGTTCTCCACCTGCACATTATATTGTATCGACAGTTACTCACTGAAAGATTGAGTCACTCGACCAATTTTCACATTTTAGGAGACATTTGAATAGAAATTCATGGGTAAAAGTGACAACACACACAGTTAAGTCGCCAGAAAACAATCAAAAGAGGTGATGTGTTCTGGCTCCTGTTACAGGCTGTTTCGTATAAATGGATGGATGGGGTTTGGTGCATTACAATATAATGAAGCTGTTACAAAATTGGCATCTAAATCAAACACCGAGCAGAGCCACTTAATTCTCGTTTTTCTGAAAATTGCCTAAATGGTGAAAAGGATCCAATGGTGGCTGTAGCTCAGGTGGTAGAGAAGGACAGCTGGTATAGGATTTGTGGTTTGATCCAAACTCTAAACCCTTAACAATTCTACGTGTATGCTTGAAAAAACATGTCAGCCATCTAAATCCACCCAATCTAACATCCCTGGCATAATATATTGGTGACAGTAGATGAATTATTCACAGATAATCATACACAAAAAAAACTCTTCTTTGTGTTTCAAGCAACATTTACCACAGTTTGACTTTGTTTTTAAACTTGTTTTATGCCTGGCAGAAACTTTACATCCCAAATCTGCTGACGCTGTTGAGAGAATAAGCCTTCAAAAGGTGCAAAAAAAAAAAATCCATCTGCCACATCAACAAACACTGTCAGACGAAACAGATTTTGCAACATTTGCCGTAGATGTATCTTTAATGCAAAAGCTGGTGAAAGTCATGGAGGTTTGTTTACATCTGTAATGGTGTTAGTTGAGCTTAATTTATTTCAAGCGTCTCATTGAGATCAATAGTTGTTTTTTATGTAGAAGGTGAATAAATTACATCCATGCATCAAAACAATCACACAAAGCAATGCTCACACACACACAAAACTAAAAAATAATGACGACATATCACATATAGCATGAAGCGTCAACAGCTACAACTTTAAATTCCCCGTCTTGTTGCTTCACTTTGATGTTTGACCTTCACTGTGCAGATGTACAGCGTGTACCTTCGTCTGCAGCAGGGGGAAAGCACACAAAGAAGGTGATTTTGTGGCATCATGTTCAGTTTGGAAGCAAATTCTGGCCTAGTGTGCAATTTGGACAAGGGTGATGTGTGAATATGAAACTTCCAGGGTACGCACAGTCAAAATTAAAACTTCAGTCAAGTAGGGAACATCTGGTGTGCAGCAGTTAAGCTTTGGAAATGAACAATATTTGCATATTTATAGATTTGGGATTCTTCAGTGAGGGAAATGGAGGAGATGGAGAAAAAATACATGTATATTATTACTTCAAGCAAAGTATTTATTATATTTTAATAAATAATGTCGGAAGGGGACCTTTAAAGTCCCTCAGAGGAACGAAAGTCTTGGACCTCAATTTGTTGTTCATTTAATTACACTTTTAAGCTGCGTAGTGTCAGAAATTTGGCTCCCTCAGTGATAAACTACAGCATAAAGAAAATGTCATAGTGGGTTAAAATGAGGAAACATGACTTTAAAGCACACATGTCCTATATTCTTGCAAAAGATGAACAGGTTCGATAGTTCAATCTTTATATAAGCATGATAAGTATAATAAAATGGCTTTTTTTTCAAACTCATGACACATTAATTAACAAATAGATTCAAAGTGGAAGAAAATATGATTAAATTATAATGAAATAATGTAATAAAATACACTATAGATGACTAATACAGATATACTGAAAGGTGCACATGATGTAAACTGGACAAAAAGGCCCTTTATATATGTGTGTATATAGCCATAAATACAAATATATATATATATATATATACACACACACAGATCATTTTCCATTCAGTATGATTCTTTGTTATAAGGAGATACAGGCACCTATTCATGTGTTATCACACAGCAATATAAGGTAGTGCAAAGCCAATTGTAAAATAATTGCAACAAACTCTTGAAAAAACTAAAACTGCTTTAATGACTTTGGTTTTTGTAACATTCTGTGTATTGCCACCAAAGAGGTGCAAAATAATTTATTAAATGACTGATTATGGCTTCTACAGTACAGTCTGACATTTTACAGTCTTTTCCTAAAACAGTTCAAAAACTGGTGAGATCGCTGGACAATGATTTTTAGATCAGCAACCAACAATATTTATGAGAAATCACCATTTATCACACCTTTTGGTTCTCCAGATGCCGCTTCTGTGCTCGAGCTAACGCCGCCTGACCGGGAGAGGTGTAAAGAAACAAAACGAACAACTGCACACCGTTCTCCAGTTGTGTTTCCACAGGCCAAACAAATGTTCAATCAGAGCTCTTATCGGTTCCAGAAATCACAGTGTGACAAGTGCAGCTGAAAGCAGCCTGTCGACACAGTGATGAGTGATCGGGCGAGACCTCGATTCAGAAAACAGAGAAAGATGACAAGCATAACAAGGGAGGACTTGTGCTGTTGATTTTATTAAAGTCAAGGTGATGTGGGGAGGAAAAAAGGGGGAATTTCCTATTTCTCAAGTGCCAATTCTCCAAGTTGGTGCCAGAGATTCTGCTTCTATTTATTGCTGCATATAAATTATTCAAATTGAGGCTGACAGCGGGAAGGATGAGCTTATATTATTCAGGGGCCAGGACCAGTTTGTACATCTTAAAATATATGACGCTAAAATAACTTGCTGCTGCTGTTATGTAGGATGATGTTACCGACGTCTTGTGATAATATACCGAGATGGAAAAGTGAACTGCAAACGTTCTAGTTATTGAGAAAATTACTCAGAAATGCTTTCACCCATCACACTTTTAAAAAATAAGTGGGTTGTTCAATAAAGTAGCAATCACAAGCCTCACTGTATGCACTCTGTTTTATACATTACTGTAGATATTGTGACAATGTTAAAATCATCCACTTAACGTCTGCGATTCATGTGCATTTCATCCTGTTTGTCCCTCACATCGGGCCAAGCCACACCAATTCTACCATTCACGGATATGTGCTTGAGCATTTTATCTCCTCCACTCTGATGGCGACGGTGAGGACGGACGGAGAGGACACAGACTTACGCCTTTGTTTTATGACAGCCATTAGTCCTGTTTTCACGGCTCTCGCTGCTCAAAGACAATCAGCAACCAAACCACTCCTGTTTTGAAGAACGCTGCCCTAGCTCTCCAGATCCCATCTTTCAACGAGACGCAGATTTGTGAGGAACAGTCTGCAAACCGAGGCTACGAAAATACACAGGATTGTCTAGTGCAACAGACAACCCACTGAATAACAAGCAGGTTACTCAGCAAGCCTTCATACAGGTCATTTGTTCCTAAACTCTGAGTACGAGCCTTAGGAGGGTCTCCTGAATTAGCTTGCACCGATGACGCATCTCAAATCACAACGGTTTAGTCCTGAAATCTCTGTGGAATAAAGGGGTAAAAATTCTTAGAAAGAAACTTGAACAAAACAGAAAAAAGACAACAGGTCTACAGCCACATGCATCTCCACAAAGCTGTAGAAAATGCAAACCAGCTATCTTGTTTGCTGGGTTTACTAT
>NW_007577735.1:1568237-1798604 GCF_000690725.1 Stegastes partitus | reverse complement strand
TTCACTCAGAACCATAAATGTGAACCTCTCATAGCACGAAAGAAAAAGTCAGGGAATCACCAATAGTTGAATACATCATTTGGAATTAGGAATATCTGTACAATATTTTGTACTGAGTAGATGTTTCACTAGAAAGTGTAGATGTTCTCCTACTGGAGGAAAAATCAACAACATAATCATTCGTATTCATCCTTTAGGGAAGATGAATATTTGTTCCAAATCACAGAAATCTGATATTTTAGTCCGTACCAACAAACATGGCTGCCTCGAAGGCCGAGTTGCTAATCAGATGGATCTAAACGTCTCTCGTAAACACACAATACATAAACACAAAGGTCTCCACACTTGCAAGGAGCTTGTTAGTTTAGTTAATTTTACCCTCAAGGTAAGAAAACTGGGATGCAGACTGGGAGGCCGCCAATTCAATCCCTGCGCCAACAGATTCAGTTCTGAAGTAACAGTAGCAGCAACGTCGCTCGCCCTTTGCTTATAACCGCCGACATGCCCTTGAGCAAGACTCCAAACCTCCATCTGCTCCAGCAGAACCGTACAATGACCAACGCATCAGACTGTGGCTGTCCTGGGCAGCTTCCAAGTGTAAGTGCTCCAAACTGTCTGAGCGTGGAGCGGGGTGTTGTCGAAACAGGAGCGTTGCTGCTCAGGAAAACCTTCCGTGGATGAATTAAAGTTAAAAATAGGCTTCTTATCCAATATGCATGTCATATAATACTTGATTACCGAGATCTGTGGGAGTTTTGAGCTCCATCTCTCAATGCGGGTCTCATTTCGTTAGAGTTTGAGTCATCAGAATTAGTTAAAACAAAATGGCTCGGCTGCACAGCCCAGAGCAGCGCAGCTATGGGCATGATCTGGCCCTTATCACTAAGCACACTGCACTAAGCTGGATGGGGATCAAGCACTTTTATCTTTGCTGTGCAAACAAACTGTGCAAGAGCAACCCCACATACTAACACTGCGCTTACTGAAAATGATCTGTGGTACATAAAGGTTAAATGTATCTTTTTACCTCTAGCAGCTGGAACATACTGCAAGTTAAGGTGAAGGCAGATGGCTTTGATTAATGTAAAACTCTGTTGACTCTAAGGAGAGATCACTGGAAACTAGGAAAGGCTGTGTTATATGCTTCTTTCATTCCATTCATTTCTGAACACATCTTGTCTTTCAAATGGATGAAGGACTTCTGTTTTGTGGTAGAATAAACACAGATTACTTTGTATGCATCTCTCAGACTGAAGTTTCCTGGAAAGCATACAGAATTTATGCAAACCAGAATTAGAATCAGAAAAAACTCTTCACTGAAACTCAATGTCATGTTTTTCCACACTTTTTTAATTATAGCAATAAAAGCAGATACCTAAAAGCCTGAAACCTCTTCCTAAATTTCACCACTACTTATCTGCACCTTTTTTCTCAATGACTAGCTGTATAGAAATTTGTATTACTTTTACCTTGACTCATGTATATCCTAGCCTTCACTACAGACAGTGGAGAGATGGGATGAGGGAGGACAATGAGCTAGAATTAAAGCAGACACGTTGTAGTTCATGGTTGGCATCTTTACCTCTAAACTTTGGTGTTGGTTCCTGCAGGAAATATAAAGGGATGAAGTGAATGCCTTTTGTGCAGTAAAATGCGAGTCTTTGCGATAAATAAGATTGCTAGTTGAATTTTTCTGAAATACTCAAGCGTAGTAATGTTGTATCCCATCATAATTTGTCTTCAACATCATTGTAGGAAAAATATGAGTCACTCAGACAGGCCTCAAAGCTGAGTGCTCTCACCTAATTAACCTCCACCTGTCAAACTCAACTTTAACATATAAACACATGACTAAGAAATGTTGCTTCCTCATCTGACGTCATGTGCGCGGTGACACTGACCACACAGTGTGTCATCCTCTCCTGTGACGGGAAACCCCGGGCTGCTGATAAGCCAGCTCCACATGTGGGGGTTGTGTTTTATCGAGGGCTTATTAGCACCCAGGTCAGATCTAGGGGAAAACAACCTAAGGAGAGCGAGCTTAAGTCATGCAGCTGTTTGACTGCACAACAACAAGTACCCCGAGCAGCAATTAATTAACAATCTACAGCCAAGTTTGTTTTCCAGCGGCGCTGACAACTCGCCTCCGGAGCAGCTCGCCCAGCTGTCTGGACAATCTATATGTGCGTATTTTAAAATCTCTTTTTTTTTTCTGCAAACTTGTAATTAAATGCGGCACATGGATCAAAACCTGCAAATGTCTTAACGTTCACTTTCAAAATGGCTTCTGTAAACGGAAAGAAAATTGGTCGCAAGGTCACATGACTGCAGCTCGGGGCAACAGTCAGGAGCAGTGGGGCGGCAAATTAAGTATCGAATATTAGGCGCTGCGAAAAAGGTTGCTGTATTCAAAGGAAACAACAGCGACGGCTGTTCGGCTGACACAGGCCACTTCAAGACCAGGGCCGGGGTCCTCAAAGATACAAAGCAAAGTGAATAATGTGACCCCAATGAAATGATTCAGCCCCCACTGAGGCCCCTGCCATCTGTGACATTACGGGTTATGTGTGGGTGGGTGGAGTGTTTGGCCTCGAGCTGAACTAGCTGTGCATCCTGTGCAGCTTCATTACCTCTAAGTCTACTAATATGATTTCTAGAGTAAGATGGGTCAGACTATTTTAACAAATAAAAAAATTTGAATAAGTTAGAACTCGCAAGGATTTACACACTAGAGAGTATCTTTAATTTCATAATTTCTGATTTAGGCCAGAGCAACATCTGTACAAAGCGGTATTCCTTTCCCAGATTATCTCTTTCTGAGAAGTTGCTTGTGTGAGTGTGCTCTAATTTGGTATTTATGCTTTTCATGCTGAGTGACTCTTTTCATCTGAATCCCAATGAGCTATTTTAGGTATGAGCCAAGTTGCATAAGATATTGAGGATATCATTTAAAGGGTAATTGTTCAAAGGCATCGCACGCATCTTGAATTCACGATAAACACACTTGAAGAAACTGCAAGAAGAGAATATTGGCTCAGCGAGCACTGAGTCACAGCTGACCTCTGATCTGCCTGGACTTGATTTCAGCTGAAAATGTGTACTGGAACATTTTGAGAACAAGGGGCATAGTATTTTATTAGATTCATCAGACTGTAGTCAGAAAGCTGAGCTGAGATGGTTCTTTCAATTAGAGATAATGTGCAGCTTTGTTCCTGACCTCTTGCAACTCTATGGTAATTCACCCCTGCTGAAATGGACTTGGGGCTCCTGCAGTCATAATGGTCTCATTTTTGGCCAAGTTTTAATAGGATTACAGAGAGGATACTGATGGCTGTATTGCTTGTTATTTACCACTGAAAGCTGAAAGAATGTGTGGAACTTGGCCTGAGCCAAACCTAAGAGTACATTCAATTGTACAGGCAGAAAACAACCATTACAAAGATATAATTGTGGCAAAGACTTGTAAAAAAGAGAGGCTATTCATTTAGTTCATTTTTTATAAAAAAAAAAAACCTTTTGTAGAATACTTTGTGTTTATGTCAGTATGAATCTAAATACTGAGAGGTGATATTGGATTTCTACTTTTCTGTTTGTCTTTTCTGCATCTTTCGATGTCTTTTTTTTTTTTTTGGCTGATTATGAGCAACGTTGCATAAAGATATGGTATAAAGCCCTGAATTGTTCATCACTTGCGCACCAAAAGTTAACAGAACAGATTTCAGCTGGCATGCACAGTTAGATAAATGCTAAGTGTGTGGCAGAGACAGATTTCTGCAAGGTAGCCGACTGTAGTTGCAAAGCACTCCCTCTTTTGTCATTTCATGGTAGAGAGCCAAGAGACTGACAAAAGCTCTGGCAAATCCAAAAACACAGCACACGGTGCAAAAGGAAAAAATAATAATAATAATCATAATGCGCCAGAGCCAGATTCTGAAATTCTTGACCAAAAGGCTTCAAGCCTCCGGCCATAACACCTTGATGGGGGCACGCCCAGCATCTGTCAGGGGGCAGAGTTTCACTCAACAGTGATTAAAATGTTGAAGTCAACTAACAAGGCTTTGACTTCAATGTTAAGCAAAGCCCTGCTGTCCAGCTTTTTTTTAAAGGTGCGTATGTCCCCTTATTTAGGTGAACTTGGCACATATAGTTTAATATACTACAGAATAGCCATCAGCTAATGGTGGTTTTACTGTTACATGAACGAGTTCAAAGGTAAAGCTTAGAATTTTAAAGGCTTACTGTGTGTTTTCAAAGCCTTTTCCGAAGGTGAACTGATAAAAATGTGAGTTTTTTTAGACCAAGATTGTGGCAATAAACATTTCTCTGCACCAATGAACAATAAAGTGAATGACATTTACACACTCAGTCAGCAACTGATCTGCAACACAGTCAGCAAAACTGCTTATGCAACCATCCAGGACTGGGCATTTACCGAGGCGCCAGAACCCCCGTGTTTAGCCGCAGGGCTGCACAAACGCTCTGAATGCAAACCTAAACAATACAAGCATACACAAGTAAAAACTGACCATCAGTCAGAGATGTCAAAAGGGCAATTACACCAAAAATGCAAGTGCATCAGGAAATCCTGCTGGTGTCACTGCTGATCTGAGGACAGCCACTGAGATAAGGATGTCAAAAAGGTGCGTTGCACATCATCCCGCTAAAGACAATTAGAGAAAAGCCTCTCCCTCTTATATCTCATTGTGCGCTGACCCAAAGGGCAGTCCAGGGAGGCTCATTTACAAACCTGCTTGTGCAGATAAAACAATGCTTATTCTCACCTGCAGCTGAATGTGACTCAGCTATTATCAGGAGGGATCCTTGAAAAAGAGGTGGGAGGCGCCGGGGTTTGAATGCTGAGCGAGGAGCTGAAGGGATCATTTACAGCCAGTTGCCATACATCCTCCCTCTCCCCCTCAGTACAGCCCCTTTCCCTGTCCCCTGATAGGTCGATTAATCATTCTGTCACAGAGACAGTGACCCAATCTGCATGTAAGGCTGTGTAGAGAAAATGTGACAGAGCAGAGGGCTTCTGCAGCACTGCAGAGAGGCATTTTGTTTCTAAAAGGGGAAATATGTAAAGATGGAGCGTACAATGCAAGATTTGTTTTCAACTTCCTTTACAGCTGCATTGAACTGGCAGCGTTCCATCTTGGGCAATCTGGTTCAGAGTTAGCTGTAACAATGATAGCTCTGTATGGTGAACATACAGGCAAAAACAAAAGAGCTTCAACAACAAGTCAAAAAAGCTACAGTCAGTCGAAAGTTATTCAGTGTTTTAGGTATTCTAATGCATAAAATACCAACATTTATTGATTCCTGCCTCGCATACATTGGGAGTAGCTACATAATATATATAATAGTAAATCAAACATGCTTCAGCTGCGGCCTGTTGGTCAAACAAAACAAGAAGGATATCATTGTGGGTTCTGGGAAGCTGTGATGGCCCCTTTTTTCTGTACTCATTTTACATTTTCTTGGTGAAATTATTAAAAAAGCAAAATAAAATAATTTGCAAATGATTATAGAATAGATAATAAAAAAAAATGTGAGTAGTAGTTGCAAACCTACTTAGATTAGGACAAAGATTGGAGAGGAAAACCAGAAACCAGATCTATCTTACAGCACCTCTTTAAAAGTTCTGATAGGAGGAGATTCCCCTGTTCTTGTTCTTGATGCTAAGCTAAGGCTACTGTTTATAGTCTAATATAACTGCCAGAGGTGCATTTCCTAAAAAGTCAAACTAATCAATTTACATATATGTATGCAACTTTCCACGTAGCTAATCTCAGTGTAAATTCAAAGATTTTGCTGGAACATTGTAGGCACACACATAAAACAACTCCAGTATGATGAAACGCACTGAAAATGTTTTACTCCTTCTCTACGGCAGTGTTTCCCCGCTCTGTGATGCTCTCCCTGACCATCACAAATCCTTGCCTTCAACATGACGAAAAGCTGGCAGGAATCTCACAACAACAACTGGTATGTATGTTTTTCTCCCTGTAAAGATTAAATAGAGGTGAAATTGCCCCGTCAGCACAGCAGGATGCTGTGACTAGTGACAGCATCTGACCGTTTAACACTGAAGCTCTCTGCCATCGTCTGCCAGCAACACACACCATCACATGGGCTGGGGCCAAGACTGGGAAGGCTCAGCTCTCACCTGGAGTGAGAAGCTGACAGCAGCTGAGCAATCACAGTGCTAGTTGTGTTAATGTGTCAGAGCAAAAACCACTGACTCACTCTTTGAGTCCACCGTGGCTGGCGTTGTCGTTTTAAACATCGTGCTGCGTGTGAATGCTTTAATATATGAGCTTAGAGGGAATATTTCACCCGCATGAAGCAGCAAAAAGTTGGAAAAAACAATGTTTTGAGTGCAAGAGGGCACACCCACTCCACTGTGGGATGGGATGCAAGCTGCACAGTTAGAATAAAAACCTCTTTTCTTTCTCTTTCGTCTTTGAGCAGTTCCCGCATTTGGGCACCAGCTGTCTTCTTGGAGGGAGCCAACAGGAAAAAAAGAAATAAGATTGGTGAACTTCAAAGCTTCCTCTCATTTTTCTGGTTATGTATGAGAGACTCGGAGAGTATTTCTTAGTGTGGGAGCCACTGGGAGCGGCTGCCTGAGGTACGGACTTAATGAGCCTGCCTGAATGTTTTAGAGCCTGACAAAAAAGAACCTTCAGAGCATGCTCAGTATCAAATAGTCTCCTGCACTCTGGATGTTGAAGAAGTAAACATCTATATGGGCACAGTACATGCTAATCTGTATGTACATACAACGTGATCCTTCACATCCTCCACTGTGCGTTTGTTTACTATACTTCTGAAACCTGAACAATCATGTGACCACTTCAAATGCAAGCCATTGACTGCCTGTGATAATTACAACACCAGATTCCCTGGGGAGAGAGCAAACCTGGTTTGTATTTCTAGATGTTACCTCAGGACACAATGCCCTATGAAGACAGAAGAATAAATAAATAACTCTCTTTGTGCACAAGATAAAAACTGTGTTACAATAGGACTTATTTGGAAACTGATGGTTCTCACTGGACTAAAAACCTCAGCCTCTTAGTGACACTATAACTATTTGTAATCAGTTTGTGATAATGAATTTGAATGAAATTTGATTGAATAACTCTGTGGTGCTAACGATAGGCCCAATGCAGATTTGCAAGAATCAGCATTTGGCATTAAAACGTTGAAGCATCTTAAGATAGGTTTTGTCCTTGGTACTGTCACCTCGGTGCTGCCTGTGCTATATGTCCCATGAGAGACAGCAGAAAAAAGAGCATCCTGCAGCACTTTATGAAATCCCCACCCCTCTCTCTATACTCCTCAGCACAACTGTCAGCCTCTTTTTTTTGTCTGACTACTCAGTCCCAAAAGATAAAGAGCACCGGGGCTTGTGTCTGTTTTGTTACGTTACAGATAAAATACAATAGACCTGAGGTTTTTTTCAGTGTAATGGGCTGTTTTTGGCTCCACTTGGCTGTTTCTCAGTGTTCAGGGAGGTTGTGAGAGATGCCGGTGGAGCTAAAGGGGTAAGCAGAGCATCTGTCAGCAGGGCAGCCTCCTGGACACTCTCCAGGAAAGAGGTACTACACCCACAAGGAAAGCTAAATGAGGCATGATCAATGAGAATCAATCTAGATCCGGAGATGTAACCCTCCGTCTAAAAATTCTCGCAACAGTCCCTGACGTGGAATAATAACAGATTGCACACAAATTGCACGAAGGTGCATACCATAACTAGGTCCTGGGGCAGATCAGGACTCAAAAGATGCTTTGTATTCTCTTCACAAGGCTTAAGAATTAGCTTGGAGTAAAGTTAGGACCACATGCACCTGAAAGTAACATGCACACGACACCTGCATTATGGTAAAACCACCTAAAAAAAAACAGAAATGCAGCAGCAGGTAAAAATAATCCTTCACTACAGCAACAACCAGCAGCCAATAACTCCATTCCAGATTCCTCAAAGGAAGTGCTCGAGCAACGCTGAGAGGAGAGTTGAAATGCACCCTTACCAGCACTACCGTAATTCCGTAATCCTGTTCTTCACAACAGGCAAACCCATTCACCAAACAGGCACTTAGGGTTAATGTTACAGTGCCTTAATAACGTCTCTCGACCGCTCTCCCATCAGCACCAGAAACTGCAGTCCTCCTCGCACTGTTTCCACTGCAGCAATACTTGTTCTCCTGTACACACACACACACTCTCTCTCAGTCATTCTCTCTGTGACTACCCCCACCTCTGTTCCTCACAATCCCCTCCTCCTCTCCCTCTCTCCACTCTTCCTATCTCGTTCACCGAAAGGAACCCCCCCCTCCTTTCACCTCTCCCTTCCCCTTGCTTTCTCTCCATCTTCCATCTCTCCCCTCCGCTCCAGCACTCGCTGTTCGGACGGCTGATTTGTGATGCTGCTCACAAGGTGCTGTATGCAGCAATCTGTGCCCCAATGCATGAGGGCAATCCAAAAGCATCCATATGCTCTGCTGTTCGACCGGCACCTACACCCTCGTTCAGGCAGTACTGCTGCTGCTGGGGGACTCCGTGGGGCTCAGATATGTTCCTGAGCTCACGAGGCTGCAGCTGTGCGGAGACTGAAGGGGGACGTAAAAAGGCAAAAAAAGAAGACAATGACATGCTACAGATGACACCTCTAGATAACGGGACAAAGACAAACAAGAAGCCTGTTATTTGCTTTGTGCTTACTGCAGCAGTAGTTTGCTACTTTGGCTCTCATGCCATGTCTGTCCATTAATCTGATTTATGTCTTTGGATTTGCACCACTCTCACTGTCAACAAGGAGGCTTTTAATCTGCAATATTTGCAGGATATGTATGTGTGTGTGTATATGTATGTGTGTATGTATGTATATAACATGGCCACGCTTACATAAGCTTATATGGTTTATAAGCCTTTTGCTGACCAACCAATTTTCACCTTTTTCACACTGCTTTATATAAGCTTCTGAAGCTCGATAAAGAGGATTTTTCCTCGTCTTAATGATTCAGAGTGTAAATACTGCGAAATTGTCACGATGCCACGCAGACCCCTTAGCCCACACTACTTTTTTCCCCCACCTTACAGTTGCCGTATTATTGTGTAAATCTGCTTATTTAATGACAAGATGTGACGCATGCTTTCGCTGAACACCAATGGTGAACCAGACAGTTTGGAGCCCTCGGGGTATTGCTGCGTGTCACAGAGAATGATCGTCGTCCCCTAAGTGAATCACCCACCTTATTGGCCAGCGATGAGCACTTGAACCAAAAATCCATAATGTCTCAATCAGTAAAAATGGAAGGTAGAGAAAAGAGGGAGACAGCTTTTTTTTTTTTTTTTTGTAATTTCAAAGTATACAACTGTAGAGGGAGGAATGCAATTCATTCCCTGTCTGTGGCGATGCCGTTTCTCAGTGTTGGGTCAAGGAAGCAATATACAGTATGGTTTTCTTTTGAATTAGAAGTGATCTGTTAATTGGAGGTGAAATGAAGCTACCCCAGTGATATTCTCATAAAGAAAAATGAGCACAGTACTTCTCTGCACATCTTGGTACAGTCTATATATCACCACCCAGAATTTCTAGGTTTTAAAGTGCACAAACTTTATTATGTTATATTATTTTATATATTTATTAATGCCATTGAAGGCCCCAATATGTTAGTCTGTAACTAAATGCTTTCCAACTTCCCTTCACTGTCTGTTGCACTCGGCAAAAATCTCATTTATTCCTACAACTTCAAAAACATCTCGTGAATGTACAGCTTTAATTAGCAAGTTTTGTTTATGGAGAGAGTGATTTACTTAGTAATAACTTAATAAAGTAATTTATTAACCAGCTAGGTACTAAAGTTTTTTGCAAGCAATAAGTCAAGTTAATTGCACATTTGTTGGGAACTGTGTTCAGCTGCTGATTGATTTGGTGTAAGTGAGTTTTTACAGCAGCAGGACAGTGAATGTGGGATTGATTTAAAATAACTACTCATGTAATGAAGGGACAAGCCACTCAGGGTGGCTCACTGATGTGTTTTTAATAGTTTCTGGACAACAATAAATCTCCAGAGTGCGAGATACAAAGCCTCAGCTCCATAGACAGAACTTGTTTGAAGGATCACTTAATTTTTTTTACAGGATATGTTGGCAGAAAATGCAGAATATTGCCTGTAAGATCACAGAGACACAACAAAACCCAGAGGGTGGCTGCCTCAGCTCTTCCTGCAGCTCCCCGCCTCCATATTGTTTTGTGTAGGGTGAAAGTAAAATGGCAGCCTTCCACTGCAATTTGGACTCAACAGCTCAATAGTTTCCACTCCCTCTGTATATATAAATGCAGTGACATTTAGGTCTTGCTGTTGAATCCATGAAATTTAGCCAACCCTGTATTCCTTTGTGCACTCTTTTCCACATTGTATGGGATATCTTACAGCCCAGTGCCCTGAAACAAAAGCAGGTGTGATTCAGTGTCTGAGTGGGAACAGGATATTGATCCGACCAAGATTCATAGCATTCTGGGTAAACCCATAGTGAGCAACCCTGGCAACTTTCCCATGAGACATGAAACACAGAAGGATGCTGATTTGTAGCGACAGATGACTAGTATGAATGCTCCCATCATACTTTTATGCTGCTGACGATGGCTGTCACAGCAGATTCTGAACACACTCATAATCTAGTAATCATCTGCATAATTTCAATGAATAAGAAGTGAAAAAAAGAGAAAATAAATCCATCAGACCTTTCTTTGAACTAAACAGGCCAAGTCTCCGGAGAAATTCTGTGCAACATAGAATACATATTTAATAAGGCGTGCGTGTTGTGGAGACTAACTGCATGGAGCTTACAGCCACGTATTAAAAGCGGCAATGACGATGAATACTTTAAAATACGAGCCTAGACACAATGGAAGGCAGTAAAATGCACTACTTGGCTTCGTCTATAATATCCCATTCACCACAAGAGCTGGGCAATGTGGCTGATTAAATCCCAATAATAATTAAATCCTAATTTTATTTCAGTCGATGTAATTGCTAATTATTGCCAATTCATACATTTTTATTAAAGGCAAATCCCAACACTTCAATGAAAAACTCACATATAAAGCAATTGACACAACAATAAACAATAAATGAGGATAAAAGAATGATTTCACCCTCGTATGTATAAAATAAAGAAAGCAAGTACAACCTGGAGGCACTTGGAGGACGATAAGGGCAAAGCTGCTCTATCACTAGAAGGTTAAAGTTAATAATAACTGGCCATGACTGAGTATCATTTGACGGAGACCCACATGTCAGCCTCTCCACATGCACCCCAACATAAAGTCCACCCTTGGAGCAGGCCACCAGGATTGTGCCACTTAGATGAAGGTGGTGGGGGACTTAGCTGTTTTTAAGATGGTCCAAAGCTTGCTTCACTAGGGGCCCATGCTCCAACACAGGAAGTCTGCAAGTGGGGACGGGGTTGAGGAGAGGCCGAGGCGACTACAGACTAGCGTGCCTTGGATAACCTGCATGACTGCCATGCTAGAGAATGATGGAGGGCGACGGAGCTCTATTATTAAGGTATGACAGGCTGCTTATGAACCAGAGAGTTCTTGGAGTTTGTTCATGGAACTAACTTATGCTTCGCATAATACAATTAAGTGAAGCTATCGCACATCCTATCAAACAGTTTTCTTATTGCTATCAATAAAATGTCTATTGCTCGTACAGTAGATTATCATTTTAGCGCCTTGGTTTATGCAGCACCACGTGTTTTTCTGTGCAACAATAAAAGCTGTAGTGTGGCTGTTTTCTCTCCCCCTTCTGGCAGTGAGAATGATTACACAAACACTGTCAACCTACGCTTATAACATATGCCTACAGGGTGTGTTCTTTACAGGGTAATCCTTCCTTTGAATGTCAAGTTCCATTTATATCTGGAGCATCAGAAACTTTTTTTGAATGCTTCCTAGACTCCACTATATACCTCAAGTTGCTGTTGTCTACGCCATCTCCATTGCCACAATTGCTACACTCCTCAGCTCTGGCAAACTAGTCATTGACGGTTGGTGTAAATGTATCTCTACTGGTGCACCAATGTGTCAATGTCCCCACAGACACCAGACTAAAACTCTGGTACATTGTGAAATACATAGAGATTTACTTGCATTTTACTCACCATTGCACAAACTCAATTGAAAAGGGCCTGAATGTAACAAGTCCTTCACTCTACCTTTATAGTCACGTGGCCTTACAGTGGCTCTTAAAGACAACATTAGGGGAAGTGATGAGCCTAATTTGGATAAGCAGCAACTTCACAGATATCTTCGCTTGCCCATTAAGTCTTATCGTTGTTACTGGCCTTTTCGTGCTTGTTTATCCAGGTTAAGCCCATCACTCCCTATAATGTCCTGAGGCACGTCCGGTGTACCATTTTTCTTTCTGCACGTGTTTTCCCTATTTGCATGTGTTTGGTATTTCTTGCATTTAGAGTGTGTTTCCCCTTAATGTTTTTGTGCTTTATTTGGTTGTTATAATTTTGCCCTTAGGGGCCACTGTAGCACCTCAACAGGGAAAGTAGAAAATAGAAGGAAAAAAGCCCATATGACAGCATCTAGTGTTTCTCCTTATCGATGGTAGTCTCAAGATTTATGTTTGTGGATGCTTTAACCGTGAAGCAGTGAAATATGGTTGCTGCTGCTGCCTCATCTTCCAATCTTTTTAGTGACTGCAGCCATCATGTTCGTGCGGTAAATAGCGTACGCTGTGGCTGGCAGTCAAGGATTAGATCTGGTTCTATATCTGTGGTGCTGCAGATGTGAGGAGGTGCAACAATGCAATACTTTGCGCTTCATTGTGTTGGCTCATTTTAGATCTGGCAGAGTGAGAGGGAAATCTCATTGCTAGAGCCATGTTTCCATAATGTGCCTCCATACTGCTGTAAAGAAAGTGTCATAATGTGTGTGCTCCTGTAGGTGCATATACAGCAGGTGAAGATTATTGTTTAGGACTAAACAGCACATTTTGAGTCTGTTTCAGTAGCTGCAGTTTTAAAAAAAATTGCATAAATCATGACACATTATTTGTTATTTTATCAAACAGATGGAGGCATAAAATTAGAAGTGCAACAATTACTGTGTCGTTCTAAACATCTTTTCAGATGACATAATACACTGCGCAAAAATAAAGGGAACACCTAAATAACACAATGTAACGCCAAGTCAATCACACTTCTGTGAAATCAACCTGTCCAGTTAGGAAGCAACACTTATTGTGAATCAATTTCACCTGCTGTTGTGCAAATGGAGCAGACATCAGGTGGAAATGAGAGGCAGTTAGCAAGACAACCCCTATAAAGGAGTGGTTCTGCAGGTGATGACCACAGACCATGTCCCTGTTCTCGTCCTTTCTGGCTGATGTTTTGGTCACTTTTGCATTTTGTCAGTGCTCTCACCCCTAGAGGTAGCATGAAGCGTGTCTACAACCCACAGAAGTTGCTCAGGTAGTGCAGCTCATCCAGGATGGCACATCAATGTGAGCTGTGGCAGGAAGGTTTGCTGTGTCTCTCAGCACAGTGTCCAGAGCCTGGAGGAGATACCAGGAGACAGGCCAGCCCACCAGGAGACATGGAGGGGGCCGTAGGAGGGCAACAACTCAGTAGCAGGACCACGACCTCCTCCTTTGTGCAGGAGGACCAGGAGGAGCTCTGCCAGAGCCCTGCAGAATGACCTCCAGCAGGCCACTAATATGCATGTTTCTGCTCAAACTGTCAGAAACAGACTCCATGAGGTGGTATGAGCGCCCAGCGTCCACCAGTGGGGCTTGTGCTTTACAGCCCAACACCATGCAGGGAGATTGGCATTTGCCAGAGAACACCAAGATCGGCAGATTCGCCATTGGTGCCCTGTGCTCTTCACGGCTGAAAGCAGGTTCACACTGAGCACATGTGACAGAGTCTGGAGACGCCGTGGAGAACGTTCTGCCGCCTGCAACATCCTCCAGTATGACCAGTTTGGTGGTAGGTCAGTCATGGTGTGGGGAGGCCTTTCTTTGGAGGGATGCACAGCCCTCCATGGGCTAGCCAGAGGTACCCTGACTGCCATTAGGTACCAGGATGACATCCTCAGACCCACTGTGAGACCATATGCTGGTGCAGTGGGCCCTGGGTTCCTTCTGATGCATGACAATGCTCGGCCTCATGTGGCTGAAGTGTGTCAGCACTTCCTGCATGATGCATGCATTGGTGTTATGGACTGGCCTGCCCATTCCCCAGACCTGAATCCAATTGAGCACATCTAGGACATCGTGTCTCGTTCCATCCACCAACACCATGCCAGGAGTTGACTGATGCTTTAATGCAGGTCTGGGAGAAGATCTCTCAGGAGAACATCTGCCACCTCATCAGGAGCATGCCCAGGCATTTTAGGAAAGTCATACAGGCACATGGACACCACATACACTACTGAGCCTCATTTTGACTTGTCTTGAGGAATTTCCACTGAAGTTGGATCAGCCTGTAATGTGATTTTCCACTTTTATTTTGAGTATGATTCCAAATCCAGACCTCAATGGGATAATCATTCTGATTTACATTGATCATTTTTACGTTATTTTGTTCCCAACGCATTCCACTATGTAATGAATAAAGATTTTCAACTGGAACACTTCATTCATTGAGATCTGGGATGTGTTATTAAAGTGTTCCCTTTATTTTTTTGAGCAGTGTATTTAAAGGAGTTATAAGCTATTATCAGTATTTTTATATTAACAGTTTATTACATCACTGTATGTTTTCTCACCTCAATGGAGCCTTTCGGGATCACTTTGCTCAATGTTCTATGTCCAATTCATCAATCATAGCCCCATTTTCACCCATGGAAGGTCACTGTTTGGGGAAAACAACTCTCAAAAACAACTGTATGCTACAAGTTCAGCACCAAACTCCAGACAGATGTGGTTAGCAGCTAGCTGGTGAAACATCTAGCACATAAATAGTAATAGATGCCCTTCAGACGTGAGTGTGTCTGCTGAATGTATGAATAAGCAACTGAACAATTTTAAAGATAGGTCAGCTTACAGCTAGGTTATGATGCTAACAAAAATTTAGAAACTAAGCAGTAAAAACTTTTTATTCCCCTGTGGCGAATGACTCAAACCTTAAATCAGGCTGAATTTATATATCTTTCGCCCTCTGTTGTGGAAAAATACATAAAATATACATGTATACAGTATCATTACACATTTAGTAAAAGCTCCTACTGACTAATGCTGCTGCATATTCACACAACTAATCGTGTAGCACCAGTCCCCGGGGTATGAATTCTCATTCAGTTGATGTTGAGCTGATCAATGTTAATAACAATGAGGCTGACACAGGGCAGTGAGGGCTGAATAATGGCAGATGGACAGAGCCAGTATAAAAGCAGCAGCCAGTAACCGTCCTTCCAGGCGTGGCTGTTGTCCGCTGGGCTTTATTAGCTTTCTGTAGCCCCCTGCAACACTGGAGCTTCCATCACTCATGGAAATGACTCTGATTAATCAGCTGGAGTGCTGGAGTGTGCAGGGTGTGCTAGAGACTGGCGCACAAAGAGCAAATCCTACAGTAAATCATGCTTGTTCACAGTGGGCTGCACCTTCATCTTCACCACGCCTTTCCTGCTCACTACACACTGCAGTGGGCTCCCTCCTCCCTGGCACATGCAAAGCTTTTCTAAGAACAGATGGGAGTGCGGGGAAAACCCAACACACAACGTTTCATGCTGACATCTAGTGGAGTCCAAAACATGTGATGACACAGGGCTCAAATGTATTTACATATTCTGTAGTAATGTACTGGTTTCATTTTTGGATTGTGCCCCAAAACATTCTTCTGATATTAACTGCGCGTGACATGAAAACAGCTAATTAATTTCTACCCCATAAATAATCTGCGCAAATTTCTTTACAGGTCAAGTATTGCTTCACCCCATAGCTGATCAGAGTGTTATATTACTGGACAGTTTCAGAAAAGCATCCAGCCATGGACAGCCTACCATCTGGGTCATGCCTTCGGTAGACAGTAAGGGCACAGAGGCAAGCTGGATTTCTGAAATGACGAGGAATGGATGCTATTTCTGAGAGGGGGAGCTGCAGAGGATGGAGGGATGGAACAATGTGCAGTGATCTGTCTCTGCTTAAAAAGGACGGTCACAGCAATGATTGCGGACCGCTCTGATGAAGTGGAGAATCCCCCCCCCCCTCCCCCCAACCCCCCCCTCCTCCTCCTCCCGTCGTTCTCTATCTGACAACCTTTACGTGAACAGAAATCTCTCTGAGCCTCGACTCATGTAGTCAAGCACACAGTGTCTTTGCTGGTGACATACTTACAGCCAAAATCTCAAATCTTGAAGAGTGGCTGGAGGTAATCACAGTGAGAGCGTTGTCAGTCAGAAACCCTGTAAGAGAAAAGACAACATGAACTCAGAGAGGCACATCTACTCTATAGGTGAAAGAAGCATCTATATTGCCTTCCTTATAAGCTGTCTTTCTCACTTATTTAACTGAAATTTAAGATGAATTTGATTTCCAACTTTAACTGAAGCTTAATCCTTTCTGGACTGCTGTGTGGGATTTAAACTGCTATGTGTATCATTTCAAGATAATCCACGGCATTACACCACACCCCATGAACACCCGGCGTTATTAGCGTTCCTGAACTGCACACTACAGAACCTTTCTATAGCAAATATCATTTTATGGCAAAGAAAGAACATTGATGTCTGTCCTCCGCTCACACAAACAAGTTGATATATGCCTGAATCGCTTTTCATCCACAGAGCCGCAGGTCAAATGAATTATCACTGACAGCTATCCGTTGCACACTACTGCTCACCAGTTATTGAATTAGCCGCCTAATGAATGTCTATTTGAAAAACACGGAGCTTAAACGTGAGTCAACAGAGCCATGAGATCACAGCAGACTCTTAAAATAATATTGATTTGGTCTCTCTACCTTTACTCTCAAAAGTATCTCCGATGTAGCATTGACTTGATATAAAAATGAATTCATCAAACATTTATATCTTAACGTATCGAGTTGTTTTATTGACGAAAACAACAAAGAAATGCTGACAAATGATCACCACCACAGTAATGGCTGTGTCGGACAAATAGATTGTAACCCAAGCAACACGGCTCCCAGTATTTTTAATGCATGATTTAAACAACTTTAGAGCAAAATCACCTTTGGTATTGTTGACAAAGATTAACTTGTATAGCAGGATATTAGATTTAATATTCCCTTGACTGATCAGGACAATGGGGCATGACTGATGCTTATTTGCTGTATTGCTGAGAGTCAGATGAGAAAATCAACACCACTTTCATGTCTGTACATCAAAAATGAAACTAAGGACAGCAGCCAGTTAGCTTAGCTTAGCATAAGGTGACAAAATTTAAATGTAAAACTCCCTTCATTTTTGTAAATATGCACAGAGCGTGCAGATTATTTGCTAATCCAGGCCAGTCTGCAGCTTCATATTTTGCACACAGATATAACAGTCATATCAATCTTCTTATCTCTCAGCAAGAGAGCAAATAAGTGCTTATCTCAAAGTGTCAGACAATTCCTTCAAGGCACAGCAATCTGATCTAAGATCCTCTGTGCCCTTAAATGTTCTTGCAAATCACAATTTGCTGACTAGGGCATTAACAAACTTTTACCGTCAGTCAAATTCCATCTGTGCTCTCAAACCTTTGAGGATATTCTATTTGTGGCCCAATTTCCTTCTCCCGTTTTGGCAAAACAATCAATTTCATGACTCACTGGACTTAATTGCTTTATTGTAATTGTATCATGAAAGACATCCACCGGGTTAGATAACCAACTTCATTTTGTACACTTCAGTGAAGGAAAACAGTTCATACAATTTAAATCTGCCATCACCAAAAACCCAAACTTCCTTCTGTGAATTGTATGTATTTCATGGATACATGGATTCGACTTTTGTAAACATACCCAAACTGTTCATTTTCCCATCGCGTGAGCTATTTAAGGGAGCTAAACCTTGGGGATCAATTCACTGTTTGGATCTGTTGATGCTATAAAATCTATGATGCAAAAAGTGGCATTACTAAAATGAGGCAATAAGGAATCCAAAAGTGTTTTCTGCTTTGGATTGCAGTCAAATCTGGCTTTGCACTCGTCATACGGATGTGTGGTGCTGATGTAAAAGGTCAAGCTAATTCGTCATATTGCTGCCTGTAGTGCGCAACAATTGCAAGATGCTGCCGACATAGTGCCAGTTTTCAGGCAACAGCATCCTTTCTGCAGAAGAAATACTTCCATTCAAATTCTCATTTTGTATGGTTCCTGGCTCATTTTGAGGTGCACATGTGGGGCCTGCATGTCAACAAACCCTGTCTTCTAAATAAAGTTTAAACAAAACTGTGCCTGTTCTATTAGAGAGATTTCTCTTGTAGCTTAATCATGAACAATGAGAACTATGCGAGTTTTGTATGCACTTTCTGTGATGTGATTATTGCACATGTACGCATTGCAATGTCTATCTATCTATCTATCTATCTATCTATCTATCTATCTATCTATCTATCTATCTATCTATCTATCTATCTATCTATCTATCTATCTTGTTTTCTATGCCTTGCACTTCTGACCTTTAAATGGTAACAAACCCTACTCCAGGTGTTTGTCGACAAGATGGCTGATGAAAAATATTGGCACTACACTAAAGAATAACTTTGTGGTACGTGAAGGAATGTAGACTAGGGCCTCTTTTATGTTCCTGCACTGTGAAATACCAGCACTCCTCATAGAACCACTGTGAAACTGTCAAAGTGAGCTGTTTGCAGCAAGCTGAGGGGCAGCAGTGACAGGGAAGAGAAAAGCAGTGCTTCAACGCTGCTTCACACTGCGGCACTCCAAGAGTAAGTGACATTTTCGTGGTTTTAAATAGAAAGGTCAGATGACAGAGCTGAATTCAAAATCATAAAAACAGAAAACAAAGACGTTCGCTATAACCACATCCGAATCTCAAAGCTTAACATAAACGTATTTTCCTTGTATGTGTTTATATAACACTGTACTTTCACAGCAGAAATGCTGCGAGGACAAATATAAGGTCAAGTCTCACTCAAAAAAAAAGGAAAATAATCTCGAAAGATCATAAATTAGCAAGCTGACAGGGGCGACAGGCTCTGATGTGCAGATTCTCAGATACAATCACGTTAAAGGGAATTGCCTCTTGGTGAACATAATTGGATCCTTCCCCACCTATTTATGTCCCCAAGGGAGCAAACCGTGCAGAGGAAAAACGAAACAGAATTTAATGATGACTCTGTTCTTTGGTTTCCATAAAGGCCCATGTGAGGGAAACATACTGGCAGAGGAGTCATATCAAAATGAACATTGACAAGCCAAATCACTGAAGGTCAGCTTTGGGCTTGTAGGCCTAAGTAAGAACAATTTGTTTATCACAGTACAACACGCCTGAAAACACTACATTAGTTTACTGATAGGCCTGGGAGATACACTGAACAAGGTCGTGTTGTGATATGAAACTGGCAAACTAACAGATAAATCATTTTGACTCTTAACTTGCTGTAATATTGTGGAATATGCTAGCTCACATATTGTCTTTACTTGTTCTTTCAAGGCTTCTCAAGCAGCTTTGACTATATGCAATGGAATCCCACATAAAATCACTATTTTCTTGAGAATTTAAGAGGAGAGATTTCTAACTTTCTCTTGCACTTCTCAGTCATCAGTCATCGTCTCTATCATTTATCTGGTCACTTTCAATCCCTGTTGTGAACTGTTATGACGCTTACTAACTGATATCTAAAAGTGAATTTTTCACAACGATTGCTGGTTATTTATCAGAAAATACAGCACTATGCAGAAGCCAAGTTTTCAGGGGCTTTGAGGCCACATCATAATTTATTTACACAATCTGCTGATCTGACGGGCCATGACATTCACACTGACAATGATTGATGCCTGAAATTTAGTTGTGAGTTAATGTCTTATGAAACCATCTCAAAAATAACACTGGTATCAAATATTCTGCCACAAATTCCTTTTAAAATCTTTTTTCATTTTGTCAACACTGCCAGGTTCATGCTGTTGATACTTTTTTCAGCATTTTTGCTGACAAATGACACCTAAAGCACTTCTTCAGCTGCCTGTGCCGGCTGGTGTTTCTGTTAACTCTGTCCTTGACTGACAGTGTGTCTCAAAAATGAAGTCCAAAGAAAGAGATTTGAAATTTAGCTTTTGTCTAATGCTCCAAACTGATGAAATCACGCTGTTTTCCAACACAAAGAATGCTCTGATTATTCTTATTCCCCAACTGATCTCTGTTTGATGAAGAGCACCATGTAGTCCAAACAACTGGAAAAGTCACATAGTGCCAAACTACAGAGCCTTTCTATTCTTTAACAAGATTACTGTGCAGCTTCGCAGACAGCCCTTGAATTGCTGAGCCCCCGAGGATCCCGTGTTTTCGTTTTCTCTCTCAGTCTTTGGTTCTCTCTGTCTGTGTCTGTCTCCAAGACACGTGGCTCTCCATGACTGTTGCTACCGGAGACTTTTGGGGGCTCTCAGCTGCCCTGGGTCTCTGGAGCGTAACATATGAACACTGGAAGATGTGCATGTGTGCGCGAGGAGCTTTCCACGCAGGAGGGATCTGGCCCAAATTTAATCTCTCTATTGTGAGGATGGAGGGTTAGAGAAAAAAAAAAAAAAAAAAAAAGGGCCGTGCCTGCTGAAATCCCACTGGCAGTGCTGCAATGCAGGGGTTTAACACAGAGCCAGAAGGCAGACAAACACATTAAAGAACTGGCCTTTGGATAACACACAATACGCACATTCTCACACAAACACGAGTGCACACAGATGGGCGAAGGCCTGTAAGCACGCCCACAAAAGTCCATTTGATGGAAGGTGGCTGCATAAACAGTGTTTGACAGGCAGGAAAAAGTGATTTTCATATCAGGAAATACTGTGACGGGGTTTTATAAAGCTGCTATTCCTTAAGCTAAGTCACGTGCAATGTCTTGGTTCTCAGGTAAGCTTTTGTAGCAATGCAAAGAACAGTCAGGAAAGTACAAATGCAAATGACAGCCCACATGAAAAAGTAAGCATTAAATTTAGAACCTCAGGAAAAATTCTTAAACCATGAAGATCATTAATGGAAGGAGAATTAGGCAATATGCATATTTTTAAAGTATTTTCTCATTCAATAACATAATTCAAAGATTTAACTATGAAAAAATTAAAAGGACACAAAATTGACAGAAAGTTTGATAGAATTTTTTTGAATTTGGATGATATTTTAATGAGGAGTATCAGAAGATATTAATACAAGAAAGTTTTAGGCAACAGTCACTACAGGCATGTTAGCGATGGCTAGTCAGATTATAACATTGCGTATCTTAAAGGCTCCTCTCAAGCATTTCTTTATAATATTACATTTTATGATTAAATAAGTGGCAATAAAATGACACAAATATCATTAGCTACTATTTTTCTAAGAGACTCATTTTTTAAATTTTTTTTTTAATGTTAATGTGCCTAATCAGGGGGTGTGCTCTGGCCAGATTTGAAACAAATGTTGCTAAATCCTGATTGGTGCACAAAAGTATGTGACATCACCTTTTTTAAAATTAAGCCCCGCCCACTTCAAGGCAGCAAGGTAAAGCGAAATAAGTTTGGTAGCAAATATCGTGCTCATGTACAATCCAAACCGTCATGATAAGAAGGAAGATTATAAAGAATATATGCGTTTAGAGCATCTTGATTGTACATATAATTACTATTTTGAAAGTTTTCATCAGTGAGAATATAAATAAAGGGTGGGAGGCTGCCATGGCTTCATTCTTAGCCCAGTGAGAGTGTGAGAGGTGGAGAGCGTGATGGGTGGTTGCTTACATGACAGATTGCTGACTGTGGGAGTCTTTTACAGTCAGCAGAAACAAGCAATTGATGACACTTTGGCTTCTTCACGCTCTGATACAGCCGGTACAGAGACAAGGCAGAGAAACAGTGTTGTCCATCAAACATTGTCTATCTTAAAGAATGCAATTTGAAGTTAAATCAGAGTGACAGCTATTATTAGAGCTCACAAGGTGGTGTATGTCAAATAATATTCTGTGAATCCTAAAGAAGCTTCGCTTAATGTACAGGATTTGTGAGTTTATCCTACCTGATTCGTATTCATGACGATTCTTAAAAAATGTCTCTCTTGCCTTGGGCTAAGCCTCTGCTCTCCCCTGCCCTGACATGCTGTGCCCTCTGCAGGGTTATCTGTAGCCCACCAACATCTTCCTGTCATTATGTTGCCCCTTCAAGAATTGTATTTAAAATGGCTCCCACAGTTCTTCTGCCACTGGCAGTTGGTTGAACATATTGTTGCTTGTAGCAGCTCCTGGTGGCACAGTTTTGTAGCAGTTTAGCTGACATTGCTTACTGCGGAGCTAATGCTTACGCAGTATTTAAAGGCCCTCTTTGGTCATTTGTTAAACACCTAAAATCTCAGGTCTTTGTATCAAAGTTTCATATTTAGATGTGTTTGACACGCAGATTGATATAAGTATAAGTATAAGTATTCTGAATGTATTTTGAATCTGTATTTCTCCACCGAACCTATGATCCTGTTTTTTCTACTGAGCACAATGGATGTCCTTGAAGATGAACTGGTTGACATACTAGGAGACACACGCTGTACCAATAACATCCACACATGTTGCTTACCACATTTCGAGAACGTGGACAGAGCGTGAATGAAGTATGCTTGTCCACGTCATTGGTAACTGGCCAATTATACTCGGTTGCGTACGAGTCCAACCTCTGAACAGGGCAGGCTCAGCCCAAGAAGATAAATGTGAATCATTTCCAGATATCGAGGCTCTTCTGGTAGAGATCTCGCGAGAGCTCTGTCACTCCGAGCCTAGCGCTGCCTCACTTTACCTGTGACCTAAATAAAGTCTAAATCTGTGAACTGATGATTTCTCCGGTTTGTTTTTCGTCTTCCAACTAAAGAATCGGGCTAACAAGATCTATGAGGTCCCAACCTCTCTCCATGTACCCTCACCCCAATCACTGCAGCTCGAACACACCAGCTCACCTACGACTCCATTCAAACACTGTAAAACTACTCTACACTACACAACGGCAAGCTGTGATACTACAGTAATTCACTCATACAAATTAGAACCTGAAACCAGTTCTGAAGAACATTAATGCTACCAAAAGCCCGAACCTGCAAGTACACAGAATTTATTCCTTAGTGTAATTATGTATGAACCCCTAGATCTGTGTTTTAGAGGCTGTCATTGGTACACCGCAGCTACAAGATGGAAATACTCAGCCTTGGCATTGACTGCTTATTTTACTTATGATGCGTCAAAACAAAACACTTGAGTTTCACCAAATGTGTTTTACTAAGTAGAATGGTGAATCACTATTTGGATAACTGTTGCATCATTTACACTTTAATTATTGGATTGTTCATTCCATGGCTGCTGTCAGCAATTTGGTTCAACCATGGGCCATCTCTTTCTGGCATGGGTCAACATGATTTCTAAAACATTTTGGTTTTGGACTGAATTTATATTGCAGTCCTAAATTATATTCATTAGTAAATGGCGGCTACAGACGCTTATTTTGATACTCATTTGGCAAAAAAGTCTTCATATAGTAGCAGATTAATTTGATATTCACAATATGCCAGATGCAGGTAAATAAGCTAAGCCGCTCAATTTTGTTTAATTAAGATGAGCTGGATAATATAATGTATTTATAGTTATTTGTCCTGCAGGTTTATGAGTCTTCACTCCAGTACCAGGAATTGTTGTAACAGCTCAAAGCAAAAGAAAGCATCATGATGTTTGGAACTTCCACATTTTCTGATGTGGAATCACTTACGCTGTATTTGCCTCTGATGCTGTTTTCACAGTTCTCAGTTCTCACAATCAAAAGCCTCAAATCTCTTGTCTTCAATCTTTATTAAAGTGTAATTAGCTCTCTGCATAGCTGTAGCACCTTCACACATATGAGGATAGAAATGTAGGGTATTTCCACCATAAAGCAAATTATTGCATTAATTAAAATGATCAAAACCAACCTTTGAATTATTCATCCAGCGAATATAATCTCAGAGTCAGCACAATAATTCTAATAAATTGTTTACTCTTGGTGATCAGTCAAGAGTGTTTTATTAGGGAATTAACTTTGAGCTTTGGTAACGATAAGGATCGGATACGTAAAGTGACTGAAAGTAAGCTATAGAAAACACAGGAAACAACTGTATACACACATTTATTACAAACTAAAACAAACAAATAACAACAAAAACAAACATAAACTATAAAATACAAACAATGATGAAAATGCTGAATGAGAATATGAGAGTGAAAAACTGAATGTGGAGCAGAATTGTGGCTTGGAGACTTAAAAGTCTCTGTACTTTTAACCCGAAGCAGCAGATTAAACTGGTAAATTTGGGAATATTTGTTTGAAGGCCAGTTGTAATTATGAAACACCCGTTTAGAGATAGAAGCTTGATACTTGCAGTTTCCTTGGCAGGTGCAACAACGTCTGGTGTTGGGGAGACACCTTCACCTTTAGAGAGTGAGATCAGGGTGTGGCTGTTGAAGTTGGTAATAAAAACAGACCAAAGTGGGAGATTCTGTGGCTGTTAGAAAATCCCCAGTAGAAAATCAATGGTCTTTTGGGTGAAATGCCTTTTAATAGTAAAACTACTGACCAGTCACAAAGAGCTCCCCTACCAGAGGGGCTGTTAGATACGACACCCCTGTATCACAGGGGGGTCATGAGGTGGTCATGAGTTCTGTTCTGAAAGTAACAATACTACTTTAAAACTATATGTACCTGTAATTATACAAAGTTAAGCTTGTTGGAAATGAATATGTCACATTTAGTGCATCACGAGGAGTCTAAACATGAGATCACAGCTACAGAAATAATATAATGCTTAGGATATGGTTATATAAGAAGCTGATAAATGAAAGAAGGGCTTATCCAACTGTAATTAAACTTTGGGGTATTTATCAGAATATGATATACTTTAACATTTAACAACACTTAAACCAACATATGACATTATTAAAGCACATTTAAGGTCCTCTGGTGCCTTCTTCCCATTGTTGATCGCATTTCTTTAAGTCCAGAGCAGAGAGAGGATGGTTGCATCCCACAGAAAGGAGGAGTGCACAATAACATTCAGCCAGACACCTGTCTTCCATGCCACCAATTGGGTTAGCTAAGCGAGGTCAGGACCTTTGTGGATGGATGTCTTCCTTAGTTTCCAAAGGTTTCTTTGTATTATGATGCTTTGAAGCTCTGGTGGTGTGATCCATTGATTTACAACTTCCTAGGCTCTGCAACAAAGTTGTCAGACCCTGGCTCCAGCCAAGTCTGCAAAGCTGATCTACACACACCTATGACCTGCAGTAAGGTCCTGTGTCCCACAGCATGTAAATGTGAGCTGGAAAGTCCTTCTTTTCTCTGGCATCTGTGTCTGTTCATATCCTACAGAAACAAGAAAGGATCTGTGATCTCACAGCCTTTAGCAGAGATGTAGCTCTGATGATTTGGGACTATCCTGTAATAATCTTAGCAAAGATTAGAAGCCCAAGCTAAAAACAACTGTGTTGAGCTACAGATCCATCTCAGTTAAATGTAAAATGGCTGCATCAAATCAATTTCAATGTCCTGCCTGACAGCAGTTTAAAAAGTAATTGCTCCATCAGCTACATGACACAGCATAAAGACCAACAAGAAAGATATGGGTTTTGCACCATTTTTTTCTTTAGTCATCAGTGGTTTTAGGAAAACAATGATCCTACTTCACCTATTTGAGGCAAGTGCTATTTTTCACTAACCTACTGTCCATAAATCCTGGTGGAGAGTGTCTACTTTCCTCCGGCTACCTGCTTCACTGGGAGACAAGACCTGTGTTTATGTGCAGAAATAAGGCAATTCATCATCCAGTTCCAGAGAAATGGTCAACAGCAGGGATGAAACGGCACACAATTCCAGATTAATTGCTTCCCTCCTCGCCTGCCCAGCGTAAGAAACAAACACTTTAAACCACATCAGACAGAAAGAGAGATTAAATATTAAGAAAATTATTAAATGTATCAATTTACTTTCTGCTTTTAAGCATTAACGTGGCATTATTCTACAAGATATATCTGACTGTACAAAGGTCTGAGTTTATTATCCTAATGGAAGTAATTGGTTGACCGTTATTGAAGAGGACAATCTGTGCAATGACAAATGGGAAAAAAAAAAAAAGAAGAAGGGAGAACCACTCAAAAGCCTCCAGACCTCAGTGTCTCTGAATTACATGCTTCCTGAGAGCAGTGTGGTGCTAGAAAACAACAAACTCCCCAGGGTACCGACAAACTCTTATAAATGTCAAATAGGCTTTAGTAATGTGCTTTGCACACAGCTATTTCTTTTGGACAGGGCCTTTCAACATAACAAACCACATTACCTACCAAGGCCTATCTATAACTGGACGAACAATCTATCCCTACTGTTCAGCGAGCGCCACATTTCTGCTGAAAGCCAACACAACACTTCCTCTTTATCTCATACATTCTTTATGTTATGATTGTATTTTATGATTTGGAAGCCTAAAATAGCTGAGAATGAATAGTTGCATCTTGTTATGAAATTACAGAAAATAGAGATAAACTTGTCAGAGTAGGCTGGGTGGCCTTTTTTTTTTTTGCTCCTTGTAATGCGGTCAAAGGTATTGTAGGACAAACGATAGACAAGCCGCAAATGGCAAACGGAGTGGCTGCTCATGGGGATCATTCACCTTCACACCGCCAGTGAGCTCCATTATAAGTCAGGCCCAAATCTTGGAAACCGCTGCGCCATTAGTCAAACACAGATTGAGTGTGACAGCTAACTTCTCATGATGATCTCTTTGCACCACAGAAACACCAGCTTTTGTCGCTGCATAATCGTGTTGCTGCACTGAGTCTCGCTGCACTGTTGTAACCCACAGCACGAAGCAGAGTTGTTTTTTTGTAACAATAATATATTCATGCGGTAGCGAGAGACAGACAGAACACTTGAACAATCTAATAAGCTGAATAAACTATAAAAATCTTAAATAATAAATAATCATCTCTGTCTCAAACAATACAGTCGGAAAGGAACTCTTCTCTATTAAATTGTGCTTGAGCAACAACACGCTGAATTCAATCACAAACACCCAGGCTTTAGTAGGCTTACTGCCAAGTTGTTGCTTCCCACCCTGGTGATCTCTCATTTAAAGTCTTTAATGTACATGTCTTCAATTTACAGCTCCTTCGTGGGTGAGAAATTGCTGCAGTTTTAATGGTTCAATACAGTCTTGCCCTCGTCTGACAATTTCTCCATTTGTGAAGAGGGTAGCCTTACTTACTTTAAAAAAAAAAAAAACAGTGGCATTACCTTGCCTCACATTTCTCATGTACTCAAAAACTCGCTGTCTCCAGCTGAGTGATAGAAAGATTTGACCTAAGAACATTGCAATATTTAACTGAGATCATCTGTAAAGTAGACGGAGAGTCTTTTACAATTAAGTGCTCATTAAAAACTAAATTAGGCAGTGACCTTTGAAACACAGTTGCACAGGGAAGAGGAGAGAAAGGTAGACATGTGCTTTTAAAACATCCATCTCTAATTAGAATGAGCACACTCGATGCTTCGTTTCAAGGGTCTCTTGTATTTCATTCTGTCAAGAAATTCCCTCTAAACAACCAGCGAGTCCTAATTACATCCCAATGTTCATGCCATTAGCATCAGTGCTTTATTGGATTACGTTTCTATTGTCAGCAACTGTGTACTGCAAAATATCTATACAGTGTTTACCCTTTAAATGCTACATGTGTTGAGTGTTTAATAATCAAATCAAAAGTAAGCAACGGTTCTCAGGTGGTAGATGTGCCTCATTTTAATTTTTCACAAGTCATCAGCTGCACAGTAGCTTTGTGAACTATTCATACTTGAATTAATACATTCGTATTTCTGCACAAGTGCATTACAAGAACTTCAATGGAATTTTTGACCCACAGGAACATGGACACAGTGAAAAATAAGAGGACGCACATTACAGTTGCTCCCGCAGCCAGACAGTAGTGTATTATCACCTGACCTCACATAGCCTTGTAATCTGAGAGCGGCATCAACAATCAATGAAAGGAGGGAAAGAGAAGACAAGAGCAATCGATGCCTGTTAGAAACACTGCGATAATTGTGCACTTATCAATTTGAAGCAGTTAACCGCTATGAGGGAGCCTGAACTGGATGGTGAACAGATAAAACTTTAGGTGAATTTCAATGAAAAGTAAGAAATTAGACAATTAAATGGTCGTTATTGCAAAGGTCAAATGGATCCAACACAAATCTATGCTCGGACGGTTGACTTCTTGACACCTACATATGCGCCTGCTGAGGCAAAGTTTCATAGAAGCAGGTCAAGAAAACAATATAATAATATGCAAGACTGAAACTGCCACTACTGGAAAAAGCACATTTTTTCCCATTGCAACAAGACTAACTAACATGCTAATTATCTTAATTTAGCATTAGAGCATGCGAACATTGGCTAATTAAAGACAAAGTAATATTGAGGCAGGAGGGAATGTCATTAGATTTGTGGCTCTTTGCTCATAAAACTAACATATTGGGCCAATTAAAATTCTGACGTTATCATGGCACCAAACATTCAGGGACCACTGAAAGTTACTACAATTCATTCGCAAATTTCCATCCCATTGCCAAGACATTTCACAAAAAAAGCCTAAAATGTCAACCTGCTGGTGGCTCTAGAGTAAAGGTCAGGGGATTACCAAAGTCATTGGCCTCATTCTGTTCAAAATTCTGTACAGAAATCTCACAGCAATCCATCCAATAGCTGTTCAGATATTTATGAACCAGACTGACAGACAAATCGACTGACAGACCGCAGGAACATTGCCCTCCACAAAGTCACACTGCTGGTATAGCAACAACAAAAAAAAAAATGCAATCTGTTGTGGTATTCTTTTTTAACAACGACAAAAAAGGAACCTAAACAGATTAACTTGTTTGTTTCAGACACTGTGCTGCAGTGGAACCACCACAGTCTGTGTCCGCTGGCAAGCAAGCGCTAACAGTTTCCGGTCTTGGCAGGTAAATGTTACCACAACTTGCTTCACTTTTTTTAGCCAAAATGCTTCCTGAACTCTCCAAAAGGGCCACACTCCCTAACATGGGTCTGTTTTATGAGCCCATCAAATTATCTCAGCAGGATGTTGCACTGCTAACAAGGGAAGCAAAACAGTTTGGAAAGGAGGGTTATTAAATGTCACTTCTGGAACTGCAAACAACAACTGCAGCACCAAGTGACGCAGTTATTCCAAGTGGGGAAGCTTTGGGGACTAAAAAAAAACAAAAAAAACAATCCTAGTGACATTAAGAAACTAAGTGACCAAGTTAATGATTATGTGATGCAACAAAATACATCAGATCCACTTATGCTGCCCAGTTCCCCTTAAGACAAGATAAATCTCGTCGTTGTCCAGCCTTTTTATTATTGCTAAACAATGACATTTACAGGTAGTGCTGGAATGAAATAAAATTCATTCAGATTTCACTATAAAAGTAACCATCATTTCTATCTTTTGCTGCATCCCAACAGATGCAAGTTAATGCCCTAACAATTAAAAACCAGAAAGCCTTGAAGAAACCCATAACACACACCAAATCTTTCCACTCAATTGGCAATATGTGAAATTCTACACAGCCAACTGACAGTGTGCTATCAATTATTCAGGAGCAGAAAGGCTCACAAAAAAGTACTGCACCCCCGGCTATGCAGCAGTAAATCACTGTATAGCACACCATCTGCTGCTTGTCAAAGACAACGGTTGCCGTGTGCACAGGAGTGTAGTACAACATTGATCCTTAAGTCCAGGTTGATTTCCACTGTCAATGATAGATTACAAAGTGCATGTAAAATAATGTGTGAAGATAGATTGCTTCATCATACCCATGTTCCATTTTTTGAGGTCATAAGTAAAAAGAGTCATTTCACAACAATGTGAGCAGCTTCACCTGGGCTACTGTGTAGGAGGCAACATTTCTTTGGATGTTACAGTAAAAGAAGTGTTAAAAAAAATAAAAAATGCTCATTAAATATTGAGCATCCACATGATGGAACGCAAGGATGAGTCTCCCTCTCGTCTTTGGGTCCTTCACCCTCACTGGTGTTTCGTCGCTTAACCTCCTCCAGAGACAAAATGTCCCGTATTCATACTTCAATAATGCAACGCCTTCCTTCTTAGGGCTAAGAGCTGGCTTGTCTGACATCTGACTAATCGCTGACAAAGCCATGGCTTCAGTTTGCAGATTACTGTGTACTGACTGTTTCTGGGCAAATAAACAACAGAGTTCTTCATAATATTCTACCTATTTGTGATACACTAACATCAGCTAAAACATCTTTGAGCAACCGTTTTAAAATGTAAATATATCTCAGGGTTCAGATTAAGTACAAACCGAGCCTTTCCAAATGAACTTGGTCTCTCTGGGTTCCTCTTTTTGTGACAGTTTTGATTAAGTGACTGTCTTCATGTAGTAAAAATAGCATCAGTTCCATTTGCTATCTGTCAAAGGGCAATGACTTGGTCCCATAGTAGCTCAGCCTTTCTAAGAACTCACTGATGTAAGGCATGTGCTGGAAAATATTGAACACTCACAACAGGATTCAGCAAAATGTCCCAAACTGAAACGAACAAAGACCAAGTCACTCATTACGTTGTTGATTACCAGCCATTCTGCATGTCAAACTCAATATTGTGTTTTGTCATTCACCCGGTCATGGAATGACCAATCTAATTATTTTCTGTGTTTACATTTCCTGGAGTCTCTGTGGGAGACATTTCTACTGCATTTCCCTCCATTCCTTTTCTACAGTCTCCCTGCTTTGAAATGTTACCTTAAAGATCCCCTACAGCCATTTTTATCTATAATAATACACTGCTTTTGTTAGAACCAAAAGATTCAATTACCTGGTTAAAATTCTTGAAAATGGCATCTATGATAAGAATCCACAATGTATAAATAACAGGACATGCTTCACTAGACAGGTATTTGCCTTAAATTCTCCACTTTGAGCAGGGGAATCGTGAAGGTCATCCAAGTTCAGTAAAATCAAATATAAGATTTTTTTGAGCAGAGGGTCCCCGCAAGCAAGAATGTCCTCATATGAACTTCCACGCAATTAAGTTTCAAAGGTTTGAGAGGTGTCGCAACGTTCCATTTTTCAACTTTTATATCCCGATTCAGCTACATTGCTCCTCTTTAGTCAAATTAACAAACAATACTTTACTCTTCACTTGCTGAAACCATAAGAAGAATTTGTCTCATTCGATAACGGCACTTTAATAATCAAGGGCCCTCAAAACAGCACCAGTCAATTATTAGCTCCACCACATTTAACACATTGCATCATCACAAAAACAGCGCCGCTGGCAGGGTTTAATGTCATCCAATATCGTCATTAAATACTGATATCTGTGAATGATTTTGGCTCCGAAGTTGGAGAAGAAATACTTCCAGCCAGTAAAACCCATCGTCTTTTATGCCTGTTTAATCTGCGGGTGCTAATGCCTGCGTCTAAAAGTAACAGCTATCATTTTTTAAAAGCTCAGCCAAGAGTAATTTCTGCTTCTTGGAGGAGCAAAACCCACAAACAAAAGAAGAAGAAAAACGACTAAAAACAAAACAACAAGAACCCAACCATCTCCCTCCAGAAGTATGTTCCAGTACAACTTAACTGTATTCTCTATTAAGTTTTGAGGGAAACGTATTTTCTGCCAGTTTGTTTGTGACGTATCCTAAATGCGTGTCAAATCAGCATATCGTTGCTTCTATTCAACCAACCTATCACATGCTAGATCAGGAAGGACCCGTCACCCTGGTAACCCAGAAAATGGAGAAACCTAAGATGTTGTGAAAGTGCCATGTTTTAACCTAAACTACAATGCTTAAGCCTAACTGAAGAGGGATTGAAAACCAAGCAAAAACAAAGTTTAAGTCTAAGAATAACATTCCCACACACTAGGCAAACCCTGATCTGTGTCTGACTGTTCTGAATTAAAATTAGTGATATCAACCGCCTCGCTTTGATTGGTTGTAATTACACTGTAACTAGTTGGAATATTTATTCAAGACGTCTATAACATCTTTCTGACTGGTCAAAACATCAACTAGCGATATCTACAATTCACTGTTGACTTGTCAAAATAATACTCACAGATATCTCAACGTTACTGCGACTAATCCGCACTATTGTGCCCTAATGTAAACATCCCATTGCATATTGGTCCAGCAAAGCATTTGAACAGCGCGAGCAGAAGTAATGGCGGCTACCGTGGTGAATAAGATCATTATAAAATGCCACGAGGTGGGAAAAGCTCATCAGCAAGGGGTTTGTTGGGAACGCTTTGTTCGTTAGACATTTGTGGCTGAAATTTAAGAGAACTTTGGCCTTGGGCTGCTCTGACACGGCGGTAAAACGGCTTGTCGTATGCAGTTACAGTTGCAGTGCCACAGTGTGTTTGAATGGCAATCTCACTGTAGCTTCAGATGTAACCACAGATATCTGCAGCACCGTTTTTCCCGTATTTCAGGATATTAGAAATTACATTTTGGCTGGTCAGAATTACAGCTTGAGAAATCCACAAATCTACAAGGGTAATTATAGATGACTTGAACCAATAGTTCGACTAGTCAGAATAAAAATATCTGAAACTGGCATTATAACTAGTCATAAATCAGTTTCAGGTATCTGCAATGGCAATGTGGATTTCTGTAACTGAAATGTGGATATATCGAGAAACCCAGTACACTTGGATGGTAAAAATGACGTCAATTGTTCTGAGAAGAATGCCATCGCAGATATCTAAAACGTTCTTTCTGACAATTGGATAAATGATATCTGCCATACATAGCCAGTCTAGCTGTCAAATGTTAGAAGGGCTTGCCATGCATCCTACCTTCTTATATAGACCTTTTATTTCAAAGTGAAAGCCTTGTTTACTACATCACAAGTAAGAAAATATGTTTGTTTGGAAGCAAAATAAGCTTCTTTCAAAACGAGAATGCAATTCAGTTGTGTAGGAATGTAGTTTTTTTGGAGACAGTGATGCACAAACATATGTTACACTGAACTGCATCCTGAAATCATCACTGTGTAGAAAGTCTGAAAAAGCTACACACTGCAAATGCTTCATAAATCAGGGGCTCAGTTTTGCATCCACTAAATGCTCCAACATTATGTCTTAAAAATCCCACAAGGACTGGCAGCTTAGCTGGGAGCACAAGCTGTTTAAAATGTGCACCAAGACACAATGCACAGTTTAACTTCTATTGCAGCTTAACTTTCCAATTTGGATTCATTTCTTCATTTTGTAATATGAAAATGGTGAGGCTGCAAAAATGAAAAAAGCGTTTGTAAAGAGATTCTTACACTTTTCAGCCGCGTGCCGGGAACTAGATAAGGAGAAAATGTCAATTTCAATGTATGTATGAATTACTCCATAATTCACAGTTTGACTGTGCTTTTAGACTGAAAGCGGCCCAATCAGCTCGTCACCAGAAGTTCATTCATTTCTCATAGAGCCAAGGCTTCGGGGAAACCCAGCCAACATGGGGTCAGACAACGGGCTCGCCAGCTGAGATGGAGCCAAGCTGAGGAGTCGTCCACTTTTTGCTAACAACAAACAGATTTCTAGAGTTTCCCAAGCTATTTGATTTCATTTTATAAATTATAGAATCTGGAAAGACTCTCATCGTACAACTTTGATGTGCAAGACTTCAGTAAATGATGCAGTTACATCTATTGTGGGAGTCCATGGTATGCTTCCATTTTTTACTATAATTGATTCAAGCTAATTAGCGCTTGCCAGTAGAAATGTTGGTGTTGCCTGTCATAACGATCATGACAGCAAACACCAAAGCAGCAGAAATATTTAATTTGCCCGTTCAAAGCTCTGAACGTACAGAGATAAATTGAGAGCCTTGTGCAGTGCTGACTAAAACGAAACTCACACTGATGAAATACTGATGATGCCAAACAGCGTGCTAGAATTTCAACTTTAATTCTGAATCATTCTCGCTCATTTATCAGACGATTGTGTTGGTATGTTATTGTAGGAAACTCTTGTACATGAAGAACTAGTTATTAAAACAAAGTAAATTAACTACCAGTGTTCACATTTCTGACAAAATGAGAAAAAACAACCCACATGCTGTTCTTCAAATCCAAAAAACAATGCCGAGCGATAAGAGCTCTCTGTTGCATCACAAACTCATCTCAAGGGCAAGAACTAATTCATCTTAATGCCCAGACAGTGATCAAAGGGCATGACAAATCAACGGAGAAAATGGAGCCGGGTCTAAGAAGGATGTCAATAAGAAGTGGGGATGTTTTTGTGCAGAACTTTTCAAGAAGCCTTTAAGTATGATAAATGTGATGAGTGTCAGAAGGTAAGCGGTCACAGACTAAAGCCCCACCAGGCAACCGAGGGGGGGGAAACATAGAAGAAGACTGTGAAGAAAAGATCTGCGTTTGATTCTTTAGGATGATACGGATCCATTAAATTGAGGCCTGAAACGGTCGTGATACTGATCTCCAGGATCCACTCAGGACACGTCTAATCTGAATTCTTCTTACACCGCTGATAACGGCTATCAATAAGCATTGTCAACAAGAGCATGATCACTTCTTTTTCTATGTAACAGCAGATTAAATAAAACATGTATTTCATACAGTATTCCACCTCTCTCTCCCTATGCACACAACCCCGACTAACCACAAACATGTCGGAGCACGTGTCCAAGGCTGTACCTGCACCTGAGGGTTTTGACCACCTGTGTGTTCCTTAAGGCAGAACAGCTAACTAAATAATCACCCACTGTGTCAAGGGCATTTTCATGAGAAAATCTGAGAGAGGGGAAAAAAAATAAAAAACCCGAAAATATCAGGCTTGCTTTCACAGTCCCTTAGACACATTCCGATGAGGGGGCGCAAACCAGCCATGTCCTAGATAAACAGTACCCTGCACTGCATTGAAAGACTCACGATGGCAGTCAGGTTTACATAACGGCAGACAATACACGGGGATGCACATCACTTCCAGAGCTCCATATGAAACAATACAGGCTAAAAAGGCTCCCTGGCTGTCATTTTAAAATATATAGTATTTTACTCTACAAAAAAAAAAGGGGGGGGAGGGGGATTTTAAGATGACTCACACTGACACATTAGCAGTCATTTTGTTGAACAGTCTGGTGGAATTTACTTCAGTTGTCTGGTGTGGGGTCTGCAAGCTGGCTTGGTGCTAGCTCGCAGCTGGAAGATTCCCAGTTCACGTCCCAGTGAGGACGGTGTATGATAATGGTTAGATTACGTGGTATTACGTGGTAGTTATTATCCGGATTGCACTGCTTTTCAGCTTCTTTTTTTCCGAAAAAGGATAAGGTGAGATATAGACAGCAACCTAAATAGGAAACGAAAAAAAAAAAAAGGTTGTTTTTGTGAAGTAAACAGATCAGGGGTTCCCTCGTCATGAATAATGCGATGTTGAGACCGTTGGCAAGAGCTGTTCAGTCATGTGTTTGTGTCCACAGCGTTGGCCGGCCAAAGAGTCAAGTATGACAGTCCACTGCTTGTAACTGACAGACACAAAAGCAGAATCTGAGAGAGGGACAGGCCTCAAATGAGAAAAATGACAGCAGAGAATAAAGGTGAACTCTTCGTTGGCCTCTGAGAGAAGAAGATGGATAAAGGGTTCTTGAGTGACACCGGACGTTTGTTTCCCGTTTGGCAGGTTGCTGGCTGAACGGCATCAATTATTACGACAGGAAAGTGCACGAAAATGTAAATCGCTCTGTTGTTGACTCATTAAAACAAAGTGCAGAGAAAAAAAATTAGGCACTGCAGCAGGCGTGATTCACCGATGCTAGCACATGGTACCCTCCAGCATACAGCAGGATACAAGGCCACTACGGATGCATCTTGATATTTCCCCTCCTTTTGTTTCCACTTTTTTTCTCATGAGCTGTCAGATATTATAAAACCACACTCATGCAAGCTCTTGGCCATTAACACAGCTACAATTCACTGAAACATTTTTATTCAGCAAAAAAATAAAAAATAAAAAAAGGTACACAGTTGGTAAGATGGTGTGCAATGTGGATCTCTGTATATGCAGATGAGAATGACGACAGCAAAAAAAAAAATGTATTCACAAAAAGCTCTCCAGATAACAATGCTGTGAGAGGGTTTATAGAGCTGCACAAAAGGATGAGAGCAATTATTTTGATCAATACAGTACAATGAATGTCCATCTTGCAAGGCCTAACTATTACCAGCCTTATCAAGGGAGGAAATAGATTTTGCAACCCGCCATCATGCTCTTGGAGATACCAACCAATTTGCAATAAAGTCAATAATCTCTTTGGGAGTGATCGAGTCTGCAAGATTTCCTCAACTTGGTTGAAACACAGAGCCAGACTTTATACTTCAGTCTTTTTTTAAAAACCATCCAGAAGTTAGATTAGTAGACAAGTGTTTCTGTTTGTTTTTGACACCTCTCTGAAACGTGGTCTGGCTCAAAACGCGTTTGCGGAATACAAATGAACACCAATCGTCTTTTATTCTGGGAATGGCAGCAGCACAATGACCTGAGTAGTGAATGAGTGAAGAGGATGGCTCAACACTCAGTGGAGCACCAACAGCTTCACAAAGCACCATAAGTGACCTGCCACTCACACTACTTGAGGTGTTCATTTAAGTCGCACACACAAAAAAAAAACACCCTAAAAAAACTGGTGGTGCCACACTGGAGGGCGAACCTTTATAAAGAATCTAATCCAGCAGATGTGATTTGTTAGAGCTGGTTTAGGCAGGATTTTTTTGGGCCTCACTGGGCAAAAATTCCTCACTAACCTTTCAGCATATTGTAATTCAAGTTGCCTTAGAGAAAACTAGACTTCTGCACCTCCTCCTTGTTTTCAGGCTTTACAAAATCCATCCCATGACAGGAGATTGTAGCCAATCACAGAGCTTTTCAGCCATCACGTGAGACGATATAAATCGCAACAGTCCACAGTGAGTGTAGGTTTTACAAACGGTTAAATGAAGGACTTTGACTTAAGACAGTTGAATCCTGGTCGAAGATCCAAATGAATGTCTTTAAACTTGACTAGCATTGCATGTTTGAAGTGCATGCTCATCTGGTGGGCGGGGCTTAGTGAAGAAAGTGGAAAGGAAAGAGCTGCAGGAGGAGGAGGGCTGCATATTTTGTTTGTTTTGGGTTTTTTCTTTCTGCCTTTGCTAATGTTTTCCATACATAATTTAAAATCCCCCTTCAGTTATTGATTACACCCCTAAAAACTAATCTCTATGTACTAAAATGATTACATATTCGGAAGCTTTTTCAATGAAAATAATCCCTTTATGCCTTAATGTATAGCATGTATAGCTTCCTCGTAGATCTAAGAATATACGATCTTTCTCCACCCACCCCTCTACTGCATGCTGCAGCTTGAGCACATCAGCTCGGTGTGATTGGTTCCTGTTAAGTATGAAATCCTGTCTGAATCTGTGCTTTAGAGACTACCATCAGTACGCTATAGGCTCAAGGGGAAAATGCTCAGTCATGTCAGTCACTGCTGATTTTGCTCAAGAAGTGTCTTCCAGCATATAAAAAAACACCAAGTTGACATGTTACCAAGGTAAAAAAAAATAAAAAAATCACCAGAGGGGGTTATTAAAACTAAATGAACTGAATTCTTGACTCAATGCTATATTTCATTTCTTTTGATGTAAAGAGATCATCCTTTATATCATATGCCAAAGCTACAAAACTAAAGTCGGCACTACAAAAAGGAAAATATTACGTGTATCCGTGCCTCTCAGCACAATGTACTTCCTAATTTGATGAGTAAAACATGCTCTTCCTTTTACTTTGATTATAATATTCTTTGTTATCTCTCAGTCCTACCACAGGGAATGTGGGAGCACTCGTGTTAGAACTCGCAGGGATTTTTGATTCTGTATGCTATGTCCTTCGCCTGCACACTGGCCTCAGAAACCTCAAAGAGAAAAGAAGCAGCCTTCATACTGAGCACCTAGTCACACAGCTAAAGTATTCTCCTTCCTGCCCTCCCTCCCTTCTCCGTATTCCTCTCTCCAACTGATTACATTGCACGGTGTTCCTCTAATGAAAACCATAAATATACCTGATTTGTAAACACACACAAAAAAACGTCACAGATCACAGAAGCTCTCAGGTTACAGGAACAACTAAATTGTAAAACAACCAGCAGCAGGCTGCAGTTTAGACTAATTTCAAGACATTTCACAGTACAACACAATCAAATCAAATTCAAAGCTTGGGTTTGTTTTAAAAAAGCAATAATATATATATATATTGAAGGTTTTCTGTTGATGTTTGCACCGCTCTAGGCATTCTGCATGTCAGATGGGCAGATTCTCACTTGGCAGCACTGAGAAATGGCAACTCAGCTCTCCCACTGCAGAACCCCATGGGAATGGAGAGAGAAAGAAAACAGAAAATGTCTCTTCATTTCTAAGATTTCAGAGGCCAGAAAAAAATATATTTAATGAGGCTTTGTGTTGTTTTTCTGAGCAGTAAAAACTTCAGATGGTGCTGCCAGAAACCTTTTGGAGTAGACCATGAAGAAAAATAAAACCTTTAAACTGAAACCTTTAAACACACAAAGACCCTGAAGGTATGTTTCTAAAGGCAACTGTTGGAAGGCTAGCATAAAGCAAATGATCACTATTTAGATGGATGAAATCCTTGTTTGATATTGCAGCTCTATGAATTCTTTTCTATCTTTTCGGGGCTCCTACCATCAAAGCTCTATTGCATATTGCACCTGATAATGTTGAGGTTGTAATTTTTGTTTAATTTGTGCTTCTGTTGAGACTGGAATGAAACTGCCTTGGAGGCAGTATAGCAATAGGGTGCATTTCAAATGTCTCTGTGCAATCCCTCAACCCTCTTTGCAGGAGCAGATCTCCACATTAGCTTTGGCAGACACATCTCAAAATAGAATGGGGCTGTTTTAGGTTTAAAAAAATTACAAATAAAAATTACAATCAAAGAAAAAATACAAAATACAACATATGGGGAGCACTGGGAACACTTCACAAGCCTGCACAGACTTAGTGTTAAGCAGCGAGGACACGAAAGCTGGGGATGCTGCAGCAGAATAGTTGCAGCAGAAAAGCTACATTGATGATGAGGTTTGGTGACAGGGGTGCAAGCAGAGCAGTGTGATATAGATGTGGTCAGAGACCAGGCAATATCACCCTGGAGACAGAGAAGCTAAACAGGTTCCTGAGCTCTGACAGCACCGAAGACTAAAATGACGAAAATGTATGTCATACATACAAACGCCTGAATGCATTCAGTGCATGCCTCCATAAGCATTCACATCCAAGAGAGATCAGGACACCCCCTGACTGCATCTTTGTCAAACACAAGCGTGTGCATGTGCATAAATGTAAATGCAGAGTGCTTGTGTGTTTGAACTGAATAAATGGCTGGGCAGGGAGATGTCTCTAAAGCAGGGAAACTGTGGTTAAAAATAAAACCGAGGAGAGTATAATAGAGAGTGTGTCAGAATACAAAGAGCCTAAAACTTACAGATTTCCTGTAAGAACGGACGTCTTTTTTTATAAACAGTCAGCACGATCTCACCATGTAAAAAAAAACAACAGCCTAGACCCTGTAAAGAAGATGACTAAATATAACTCCATCCTGCAGATTAAAGCAACTCCTCCTCCTTCCTCATGGTCCAATTCAGACAGACCAGATGAGAGCTATACCAGATGTGTCATATAGGAAGGTGTTTTGCTACAAATTGGATGATTAACAGAGCAGTGCAGCCAGCATTGAGACATTTGGCTGCGATACGCAGCTCAGTGCAGAATGATTGGCTTTGAGGGCCGAGGGAGCAGATGGGACGGGGACACAGAGCTGGACCGGACAACTGAGTGTGCCTCCTTGGTTTTGCATCAGAATATCACTTCCACGCTGGTCTGTGTCTGCCTCCTGAAGACTGATTCCACATTTGCAAAAAGAGCTATCTCTGTTCTAGCAGCGTTGCAGCAGCTGGTCCTTCATAGCAAGTTATCTCCGCCTTTAGCTCCACCCTCTTAACATTAATTATGCAGCTCAATGCAGCACTCCGAATCCCTACTGCAGCTCACCCACACTACAATACTCCACCGCTTTCTCCAGCTCTCTCTGTCTCTGTCACTCACACAAACCACAGACAAGTGTTTCTCTCTTTTTTCCCTTCATGACTACATCCTCAACTATCCATAGTCAAGGACAACGTTTTATTTCAGGCATTACCTTGTGAATAGGCTGCTGCTGCAAGGACTAAAGACATGAATGTGGCAGTTCTTTCCTCCATGTTTTTCCAGATTCTGCAAGGTTAAATGTTCACATGCTTATTTAGTCAAAGCAACACCTATAAAACGCAGGTTGATGAAATAGTAAATCAATTTCTAAGCCACTGTTTTCAATGTCACACACCCAGGAACACATAAAAATGCAACAATCCAGCAATATAGTAAACACAATGCTCAGATATATTTGATGTGAATGAATGCATTTGCAATGACTTTGAGCTGTATTACTATCTTTAGTTGCAGTGTGACTCACAAGCAGCAAATATTTTTTCATCGCTGTATCATTTCCAAAAGCCTGGTTCTGATTTCAGTGCAAATCAGAAGCAAAACCCGGGCTGATGTGCGGCGGCAAACACACTTAACACCTCAAACACCTGTCTGCCAACGTGTAATTGACTCAACTACTCCTGAGCACAGCGAGAGACACAATCAGACCATGTCACAGGAAGCGGAGAGAGTCCACAATCTGAATCAGCCACATCAGCAAAGAAAAGAGGGAAACCAGAGAACATACAACGGAGGGTTAGGGAGGGGGGAAGCTCTCACGCTTCAGCCAACTACCCCCCAGGCAGGCAGTGGGATGGAAACATAGCAACTGTTTATGGAAGCAGAAGCAAGCTTCTCCTTCATTTCCTGAAGCTTCTCACATGATTAAGATTCATTTCACATCTGCAATGCATGTGTTTATATGCTTGTGTGTGACATAGACAGAGAGTATTACTTGCGTGGCCAAAAGCTGTTTAATTAATCCAACAGAACTTAAGTGTGAGGCTACACAGGGTGAGTCATTCATGCATCCTGTACGCTGCCCGATTCTAAACTGAAGAAAGAGTGCTTTTATTTTTTTTTTCCCTTTCATATCAGCAGCTTTTCGGGGGATCGTTATTTCTTAGCTGCCACACAGGGCTTCATCAACAAAATGTCAAACCACAGGCATACAAACAGCAGATATTTAAAGGCACATGCTGTTTGCCTTCCCATTGTTACCATTTCAATAAGTTCAATAAAGTGTCCGTCTGTGTTTGCAAAGATGCTACCTCTGGAACAAAAGCAAACAGCGAGGCAGATGTTCCTAATGAGGAAAACGTGGCCAGGGAAGGTGGGATCATTTAAGCTGGTATCCGGCAAAGTGAATGTGTTGTACGCTTACATAATCCAGGGGGAGCGTGAATTGACTACTCCCTCTCTGTACGTGACAATGCGCTGGCAAGGAAGCAGGTCGGCTGTTTTGTCACGTTCACAGCGTTTCCATCACTCCTTCGAAAAAAAAAAAATATATCTGATGCATCAGACGTCCAGGATGCACAATGGAGGGTCAGGAGCTCTTTGTGAGGTTTGCTGTTCGTCAGCAGGCAGCCCTCTGTGCTGTGCTGCTCTGCTGCTGCAGGGGTCTTTTCAGTGCATGGAACCGGATGGTGAGCAGAGAACACAGCGGGGGCTGGGCACTGCAATGTACTGCAGTGCTCGTAGCTCTGCTATGCACACCCACTCTCTTCCATTCTTGCTCTGCCTCTGACAATCTCTCAATCTCTCACCCTATCGCTCTTCCCCACTCCGGCCGATGCTTATATCATTTGTCTTGCCTCCTCTCTTCACTTTCCTCTCATTGCTTTTGTCCTCTTTGTGCCTTTATTTTTTTTTCTCCCCACACTCTAAAGGCTGCCATGTGTCCCACGTTGTCTTCTCCACATTTAAACGACCGTGCTCTCTGCCACACTTAAAAACACATTTACACAGACACACGCATGAATACATCCTGTAACCTTTAGCTGGAGACTCCCCTCATCCTATTTATGGGAAAGATAAACACAAACACACATACACAGTCGTGCTTGTATCACCAAGGACATTAACACTGATTTACATTTGTTTCCTTGACACTTAGCAAAACCAAAATCACTACTTGTCCCATCCTAACCTTACACCTCCTCACCCTAAAATTTAATGATTTACATTCTTGCTTTTTGTCTCCTGTATACAAGAAATCATGCCCCAACATTATGAAAAACACAAGTACACACATACTGTCCTTCTGGCCGCTCACTGTATTTATCAAGGTGTCATTCCAGCACCCCCAAGAGAGTCTGCTCACCTTAAATATCTGCAGTGCCCTCTATTTTCACCAGAACTATCTAAATAGCATAGTTTGGCAAGTTTTTACAGCCTCTCTTCTCAACCTGACATGGAGAGTCTTGGGATTGTTGCTAACTGTAGTATGTCACAGTGACAGCCGTTGCTGCTCCGCTATGTTGCCTTACACCATCATTTACAGGAGCACACTAAACGCCCATGCCACACAGCCTGGGACAGAGGGTGTTATGCTCGGAGGATGAGCAATGAGAGGCCCAGCAGCTGCTCCCTTCCTCTAAAAACTCCAAAAAAGAGTTACAGAACCTAACTTCCTGCAACTTTCTAATGCCACAAAAACACTCTTGTTCCAGTATTTACCAAAGTCAATACTGACCAGATGATGCTTATAAAGCCTGATTCAACTGGCTGCGAAAACACTGAATCATTACGTTTTGGTGAATCACAGTAGAAAAGGTCTGTCCATTGAAACCAGCCCCTCTATCTAACGCGAACATGTCAAATCTCCTCCATTTCTCACACCGTGTGTTTATCTTAAAGAAGGATACTGGCTAATTCTTGGAACAGTGAGGGGGCTCATTTCCGCTTCTCGTTAATGAGCTGATGTTTCTGATCATCTCTATCTGAATGAGTTTCTCAGTGTGCCGGCAGCATCCTGCAGAGACACTTTCCTGGTCGCTCTCAACCATGACATGAAACAAAGCTTTGTGTCACAGCAGGTGTCGGAGCAGTATGAGATAGAGTCATTACATGTTTTACATGTTCTTTTCATGAATGTAACACGGCGCTGGTGTCTTTTAGCACCTCCTGAATGGTTTCTGTAACTGATTTGTGGGAAACATAATTAATTACTTGCCACTATTGGCTGACAAATTGTAACAATACTTTAAGACAATATATATTCTCCTTTTGATTTTGTTTTTTCACTCGAATAGATCCATGCGATAACCAGATGTCAAAACTGAATGATCTTGCTGCTGCAGTCAGTTTTATTCCTCAGTTTGATGTGTCATTCTGGGCTTTGCAGTGAAAAGGAAGGCAGAACAAAACCACAGTTGCTGGCACTCCCACCTGGAGCATACAGTGATTATACAGGCGGACAAGGACAGTACGAAGGTGCTCAAAAGGAAACACTGAGGAGCTGAGTTTTCAGTGTCTCTGCAAAAATGTAGCTCTGTAAAGATGAATTTGTTCCAGAAAACGAGAGGTGCATGAATAATGAAAAGTGTTTTCCTCGTGTCTGAAACAGGAAAAGAAAAGGAAAGGGTGTGGACGAGCAATGGCAACATCAAATAAAAATGTGCACGTTTATGATATCAGGCAGGTTAATGACATCAACCGACAAGACGTCATTGGAACTGTCCTCTAACTCTACTTACTAATTTGCTTTAAATAATAGGAGAGAAGCACTTAGAAACAGTAGCTCTGTCCATGGTGCTGAAACGGACCAGATCTCCATCTCTGTATCTCCACATGGAAGTAAGTCTGGAATAAATGACACTTACTTTGAAACCTGGTTCAGTTTACGTAAGTCTTGTGCTTAAATCTACCATCACAAGTTGAAAGGTATCTGCCTTACTTCTAACCAACATGAAAACACCAGCACATACTGCTCTCATCATCCCGCCTAACATTGCTTTTCAGCGTGCCCACACAAGACACACTAAGTCCCTCCATTATTTCCTCCCATTCTGCAGCAGGCCACTGTTCAACAGACATTTTCTACAGAGAAAACACACAGTGCCCACTGCTGGACACCATCAAATCTTCATTCACAAATGATGAAGGTCAGACTTGGAAAATAAAGACAGAGGGATGTAACAAATAAACAGTGAAAAGAAAGCTGATAAGGAATTTATTATTTTAAAAATGAAAAAATACATTAGTGTGTTCCCTGTTTCCCTGTATGTCAAGTTTCACTTTTCTTTGTTTTAGCTGATTTTACAATTGTGACAAACCATATCTTCTATGTTTAAATTCTAAAGTTAGGGCACATATGTAAGATAATAGTGTTTTTATGATTTCTTAGGTACACTTTAGCCAGTAAGCCTAGTTTAACTAATCAGAAAGCCTACTTTTGCTTCAGGGTTAGACTGTACGAAGTCCCAGAACACCAAATAAACGAAACAAAAACTAATCATCACTATCAGTGCAAATTCAATCTGTTATCTAAGTGACTGCACTTATATCCAGAATACATGATGAGGGAGTGCAAAACTAACTGCAGTTGTCTCTTTACCACATCGAGCTTTTCAGATTTCACTAATTTTACAATAAAATGACAAAACTTCACTTATCCCAAGCAGGGACGGAGGAGATGAAAACAAAAAAAAAACAAAGCAAACCAGGGACAGTTCTGTAAGGCAGCTGGTAGCTGCTTTGGTTTGCTCAGCCTGGCACTGGCTGGATGCTGAGGCAGCTCCGCACAGGGATGTAATGGGATACTGCAGCACTAGAGAACCGTGTGCACAGAAACTTGCCTAGGAGCATCAGGGAGTCCCGCACTAACCTTCCCCCCTCCCTCCCTCTCTTCCTCTGCCTCTCCCTCGGCTTTTTATCGAGTCTTTATGATCCAAAAAGATCCAAAAAAAAGTAAAAATCTGTGCATGACTTTAAACGTTATTACATATGAGCAGCTAAAAGAGGGCAAATAGCCAGAATATTCACTCAGAAAGAACGCAAATACAACTTCAGGTGGGGAAAAACAACCCCAGCATGCCTGTAGTAGGAGGAGAATGCAGCTGCTTACCTTTTTTTTGCAGGTTTCTCTCTCCTGGACACCGAGCTGTTCCTTTTCTCTACAGGCTCCGACACACTTTGAGATAGAGAGAAAAATAATCAATGTCCTCTTACTTATTTCCAGTTTCAGAATGAACAAGTCAGGAGTCTAGAACAGCCTTGTAGACACACCTTTACTCTGTCCTGTGTAAACTCTGCCACATATACACACACAGACACCCATTCAAATGCACCCCAAGACTGGAGTACCCAAATTGATAAGGATCTGCTCAGGGGAGGGATAAAAACTACACACACTCACACGCTGCAGTTTTTTTTTTTTTTTTCCTTTCCCTTGCCCACTCGCTCTGCTGCTTTTTTTCCCCTGCTGTCTTTGCCTGCACTGCTTCCTGATTGGCTCGGCTGCTCTTCAATAACATAAGCTCTCTTCTTTAATTGGAAGGGGGCCAGTTATGTGGTGCACCAGAAACCCTCCCGCCTAGCTCATCTCTATTTTTTTTTTCTCTCTCTTTTTCTCTCTAAGTGCCTGTGGAGAATAATGCTGAGCTCTGCAATTTCATACGCATCGAGTAAAGAAAAAAGGGAATGGAGGACAGGAGGAGGGGGAGGATGGAGGAGATGGGAGGGGAGGGGATGAGAGAGAAAGGGAGTGAGAGTGGGAATGTTGGGGAGAGAGGGGGGAGGGAGGTGGGAGCAATCGGAAGCGAATCAGTGGAGTCCTCTGCAGTGGGACAAGCAGAGGCTGCACGGGAACAAAGGGAGGAGAGAGGGGCTGTCAGGTGGGATGAGAACAGATTTGGATGCACCGGCCGCAGCATGTCGATGGCCAGTCAGACTGAAGGGAGATTTCCCTTTCGCTGCAGCGTGGCTAGGTGGCTCTGCTGCAGTGTGGAGTCTAATTGCCAGGCAAGAGGGGGGATGGGAAGGGAGGAGGTGAGGGGGGGAGGAAGGAGGAAGGAGGAGGAGGAGAGCGGGGGTTGGTTGCAGTGACGCCGAAGTACAGTCTTCCAGCCAGCCTGCATATATGAGGGGGGAAATGGGCAGCCAGCCGCAGTGTACACAGCGGTTAATGCCTTTTCCTCATGAATTATTTAATGTGCCCCACAGGAGAATTGGAGGGTCGCAGGCGGCAAACTACTGAGCAGCCTCACCGCTACTGAGGTTTATGATAATTACCAACACCTGAAGTGCATGTTGTCAGATTGTTTAATGGAGCCCCTTTAGTTAGATTATTTAATCCTCCTAATTTATTTAAATGCCTTGAATGGATTTTTTTTTTTTTTTTGTGGTATTATCTCATCTTTCCACTTTGGCTTCATGATGTGTTAAAAGGTTTTGCCATGCCGGAGAAAATGGATGTGCGGGATTGACTTTGCGGTGTCAGATTGCCCGCTCCTCTTTCTTTCACTCACATCTGATCCATTGTGTACCAGCTGCATTAAAGCACAATACCCGGCGTAGATCAATAACGGATCATACAGTAGCCCGGCCATCTGCGGAGGCTACAAAGAGCACTCTAGAAGTTGTACGATGACCTCAGAGAAATGCAAATACATCATTTGTTAAGTCAACAGCGTAAATGCCTGGTCGATGGATGGACAAATAAAAAGATACCCAATACATGAGGCTCAATGCCCCGGCGTAAGATAGCATATGTAATGTTAAAGCAAAAAGGAGGAGGCTAACAAATCTTTTTTGTGTCTTTGTTTAGTGTTTAATCCAGATTAACGTGTTGGAAGCAGCCACCATCTTGTCAAATAGTTGAAAAGCGGTGATTTTACACATGTACTGCAGCCATGAACTTACTGAGACATTATCTGCACAAACTTTGTGCAAGAACACAAATGTCCAAATCAGATAGCTTGAATACAACCCATGTTTCAAGAAAGCAGGTCACTGTAAGAACAGATGGCATTAGCATCACCTGACTGACAAGAAACCAGAAGAATACACAGGCAAAGAAGTGTTATTTACAAAAAGCTGGCAACAAATGGACAGCAGAATGGCGTTCGATGTGGATCTACAGAACCTACAGAAGGTCACGTGGGTAGAGTTGATGTTAAAAAAGTTTCATTTATTCTAAATCATAGAATTAAAAAAGTCTCATAGTGTGGGAATATAATCCACAAAAAGTGCATAAAGTAAACATTACAACAAACAAACGTTTCCATTCATCATCTGCGCATGTTGTCCTTCATCACTGTGGTTTCTTCTCTCTGAGGAAGGCTGTAGACCGTGATGGAGATATCTGTGTGTTTGAAGACGCTTTCCAGTATCACCGACACTTTTGCCCACTCCAGTCGATCCAGGCCACAGCCAATACTGTCAGAGAGGGAGACAAAACAGAAAATAAAGCAAATATGAAACTTTATGAATTTCAAAATAAATTATTTGCGCAAAGAAATATTTCTTGATAAAAGTACAACGAAATGACCAGAAATTCTACAAACCGAGGCACTGATATTCTTGTTACTCCATTCTCTACACAGTGTGACTTCATGTCCATCAGGCTCTCTTTCAGGCTGTGATAGGTGGGTTTTTGGCTGGCCCTTTTCTTTGTGATCTGGAATAAAATAATAGGAAAAGAAACACTTATAATATTAACTACAATGACTTTAGAAAAAATAATTTTAACTTTGTCTAGAGGTGTAGATTCTCAAATAATCTTAAACAAATGGTACATCTTTACCAGATAGTAGATGAAACGTCCTTCTCTCTGGAGTACAGCACACTGTCCTGTAACCTTTTCTGTTGGGACATTAAAAACAAAAACAAACAAAAACAAAAGATAACTGCATTAAAACAAGAAAACCATCAAACATGATGTCTCACTGCTGAACAACTCATTATAAATTCATGCTGTGCAACTAAAAAAAATGGTTGTTTAAAGTACTGTGTAGATCCTAAAGTTTCCACAAGATCTAATGTATATCGGGCGATATTTGGGATGAATCATTGATTTTCATACCGACTCATTCTGATGTGACACTGGAACAATTTACCCCAAAGGACATTTTCAACTGTAAAGCCACACTGAGAGAAAAGCGAGACAGTACTTACAGTTGTCCTCAAATGTATTCATACCCCCCCATTAAAGAAGGAAAAAAAAAACAGCTGTCACTGAAATAAGTTGAAATTGACAAAAGTAACAATAAATAAAAATGTAATTAAAATCATGACATTGCTTTTGAATTGTGGTTGAACAGAAATATTTAAAAAAGAAAAGAAATAAAAAATAAAAAATAAAATAAAACAAGCATTATGGGACCCTTAAACTAATATTTTGTTCAACAACCCTTTGAGCCAATCACTGCAACCAAGTGTTTTCTGTAACTCAACCAGACTTCTGCACCTGGTGACAGGTATTTTAATTTCGGCCAACTGCTCATCAGCAAAGTGCTCTAATTTGTCCGGGACAGTTTTGTTTTTTTAAATTATTCTTTTCAACCACAATTCAAAAGCAATGTCTTATTTCACTAAATTATAATTTTGCAAATTTTTCTCTATTATTTTTTTCAGTTTCTAGTTATTTGATCGACTATATGACTGTAGTGACTATATGACTGTAGTGACTATATGAATTTTTGCCTTTTCTTTAATGGAAGGGTATGGATAAATTTGAGGAAGACTAAGTGGTTGACTGTCAGTTTTTCTTTTTTTTGTTCCTCTGTGCTGAATAAAAAACGACCACATGAGGTTCATAGCCTCAAAACGAGACATGTTCAGACCTGATGAATTTTTAATAAAAGGGCTGACTCACTCTGCTCCTGTAACTCCGGCACCCCTTTGAACTTCTTCCTGAACATCACTGCTATGCCTGCCCCCATGCGGCAGTCTTCACTGATGCAGTGGGCCAAAGCTTCGCCTTTGGGGCACGAGAACAGGTCTCCGGTGACATAATTCAGTCTCGAGTGGTACTTTACCGGCTGGCCAGGAGGGGGCAGCATTACACTGGGTGGCTGAAGCACAAAGGGCAAAGCAGGAAATAAACATCGACGTGTCATCTGGCAAGGGGAACTAACCACACGAATTCACCCTTTAAAAGTAGAATAATAATATCTTTCTCAGCAAATTTAAGCTTTACCGTCATTTTCCCAGTGCTGGCTGGTCCCTGAAGTTTACACGACATTGAAAATATCCAGTGGAACACTTGAGGGTGACGGGGGTTCGGTGTTAAGCGTCGCATACACACATTAAAAAAAGGCGTGACTATCGGAGTTCAGTCCCTGCAGGTAGATTTGTTTAATACTTTACCGTGCGACAACAAAGCAGCTCGTATAACTTACAAATAGCAGACTCCAGGTATCCGTTTCAATGCCCAAAACAAAGCTCAGGCTTGAGAGTATGCGGAAGTGACTATTTAAACAGTTTAACCTCTCGCGAGAAAAAGCGAGACTTTATAAAGACGCGACACATCTTGTCAACCACTGAAGACTGATCCTTTGAATGATTTTTTAAGTCAACGATTTGACACGAATACGGTCGTCCTCGAGTTTATTCATACCCCCTATTAAAGAAGAGGAAAAAACAGCTGCATTGCCTTTGAATTGTGGTTCAACAGAAACATTTTAGATTATTAACTATTGTAGATTTTCTTTTGTTTTTTTTAACTATTCTTTTCAACCACAATTCAAGAACAATGTCTTCTGTTACTAAATTATAATTTAGCACTTTTTTATTATGACTTTTTTTCAGTTTCTAGTAATTTGAGTAGTTATTGTGAATTTTGCCTTTTCTTTAATGGAAGGGTATGTTAAATTTGAGGACAACTGTAAGTGTGCATTTTGTGGGGGTATGGAAACTACAGATCATCTATTCTTTCAATGCATTTTCACAGAAGCACTGTGGGCTGATATATATGACTGGCTTTACACCGATTTTCTATTTGAACTGTTTCTTCTAAAAGATATTATTTCTGGTTTTGTGTCAGAAGACAAAGATTATGATTTCTTGATTAACAATATCCTCATCTTCAGAAAAATGTACATACACAAATGCAAATACATGATGTGAATCCTCGGTTTTATGTGTTTCATAAGGAGTTTCTCTCCTTCACTAAAGCCCTAAAAATGAAGAGTAAACATGCAATGAAACTGGTCAATTTGATTGAGAATTACGATCTGCATAGAAAGCCCGAGCTTTATGTTTTGTTCTATTTCTTTCTTTCTTTCTTTCTTTCTTTCTTTCTTTCTTTCTTTCTTTCTTTCTTTCTTTTCCTTTCTGTTTGGATTGTGTTTCATTTCCAATTGCATTACATCTAATTTTCAAGAATTGCATTTTCTAACAGATATATATTTTGTTTTACTGCACTGTAAGCACTTGTTCGTTACAAAAACAAAAAAGCCTTTTGTGAAGATTGTATTCCGCAATGCTTTGTTAAATGAATTAGTTAATAAACCATTAAATAAGAAACACTGAAGATTTATGTGAAATATTCTGTAAACAGCAAATAATAACACCGAAATCCAAAATTGTACAAAAAAAACAGTTAGACCTACCATCCAACTATTTTTCAACTGAAAAGCAAGATTAGGTTTAGCTAAGTTCCCAAATTATTAGTAAGTCAATGGAATACCTAAAAATGTTGCCTTTTTGCACACATTTTGAAAATAGTGCTATTTATTGCTTACTCCTATTTTTTATTGTTCTTTACTCTTCTTTTACTTGGTTTATTTCTTTTACTTCTTATGCAGAGAGCTAAGATTCACCTGAGTCAAATTCCTTGTTTGCTTGTACAAACTTGGGCAATAAAGTTGATTGTGATTCTAAATCTGATTGTGGGTACAGACCCTGTATACTGTCACATGTGTTTTTATTTATTCTGGTTTATAAGATCTTTAGTCAAGTCAGGCTGTTCGTTACTGCAGATCCATCCAAACTAAAACAGGAGTTAAGAAAATGTAATTAAACCTCTGTTTCTACATGCCCACAAGTCCATAGAAGGTCTAATCATCCCAAATCAGCAAAAACACCTCTATCGGGAATGTTTAAGTTTGTTTATTAAATAACTTTTATGCTTATTTTATGATGTATTTTCACAAAACCCATAAAGAAAAGACAGGAAGTGCATTACGACTGCAGCATCTATAAAATACAGATAAACAAACCTTCATCATCAGCAATAAATAATAAAATACTGTTACCTATTTGCTCCATAGCTTGACTACATGCAGCCCTTTTGAATGCAAAATATACATCTGTGGACATGCATCTAAAGTTTGTACAGCATCCCACAGTACAAAGCCAGAATGACTGTAGGGTTGTTTTCTTTCATTGACATATAAATTGTAATAGATGCAAAATCACAACATCAATGGTCACACTTGAGAAGTGCAAGTTTCAGATTGACAGTCCATGGTCCAGCTTTAGAAGTCAGCACTACGTCTTCGCTCATTAATCCAGTCCCCTGGGTTTACGTCCATCTGCAGCATCTTCATCACCCACTTGTCCCTCCGTGCTCCATCGATGAACTCATCCAGCGAGAGCTCCCCTAAGTGACAAGAGACAGTCATTCTCTTTTATTTTATTGTATGTTTCTCCTTCATAAGCCTGATAAGGAGGCTGCCAATGTACAGCTGCCTCCCGCCTCCCCCGTCAAGTTACACAAACAGCAATGACTGCACGTACATTTCTACATTAGCACTTCTCAAGGGCATTATAGCATCTTGACACAGGTCTTTTTTCTTCATCCAGGAAACATTTCAAGCTCTCAGAAAGAAAAAAAAAATGTCACAAACACTCACCATCTCCATTTTCATCAACCAGCTCAAATATCCGGTCAACCACTTGGTCTGGGGTCAGCAGATTACATTCCTCGTCCAGCTCTCCGTGGCAGGCTTTCTTCAGTCGATAAATAGACTGAGAGTGACAGGAGAGGATGTTACAATGACTCCTGCACAATTCATTACAACCCACTGATTTATTCTGAAATAGTCTATAAAATGGTTAGAAGGCTTTACAAATCAACCGTGAGGTTCACATGGTTGCCGTAAAATAGTAAATATTACCTCCACAATTTCAAGAAGCTCTGTTTTATCGATGCATCCGCTTCCATCTTTATCATACATTTTGAATGTCCATTTAAGTTTGTGCTCCAGTTTTCCCCTGAGGACTAAGTTCAAAGCTGCCACATACTCCAGAAAATCAATGGTGTTGTCCTGTGTGCATGAAGAGAAAGAGTTCAAATGGCATGAAGGCCTGCTTTGATGTCATTTAGAGGCTGAGTGTTTCTCTACTTTGAAAGGCAAAATTTCTGTTCTGTGCAGAATAGTCTAGAGACAACAGTCAAAAATCTGTGTCACTGCAGCTAATTATTTTTATATTTATTTCATCAGACAATTATTGCAAGAAAAAAATACCAAAAATTAAAATTGCATCTGCTGATAAAGTACTAATATATGAATTCATTAATGGGGCTTTATTGTCAAAAAGTGCTTCCAATCAACAAATATTCACGAAAACTGGGGCAAGCACAGCCAGGAGATAGATGACTATAGACAAGGTTTATGCTTGCACGCAACAGAAGTTTGTACTTACGCCGTTCTTGTCAAAGGCGCGAAACATGTTTTCAATGTAATCTGCAGCCTCCTTGTTATCCGTAACACCGAAAAAACTCTTGAACTCGTGCATGAACAGAGTCCCACTTGGGCATTCCACAACAAACTTTTTGTACCATTCCTGCAGCTCTGCCACATCGATTTCCTTGTCCGGATCACATTCCTCACTCAGGCGCTGACCCATTTTGGAAATATGTTTTGTATTTTTCTATAAACGCAAAATTAGTTTCTTACATAACATGAACCTGTTTGACCTGATTAACTATTTAAAAAGAAAAAAAAAACACACCCTCTATATTACAAAATCCATTAAAAGTTAATGTTCAGTTGCAGAGTGCTATCTTTCTGCAAATCAGTAAAAAACTAAATGATCGCTGTGGCATCAAAGTCCATACAAGCTTAACTGCTATTTGGCTCCCTATTGTGGCAAATCCTTTCTGAAAGTGAGGATGAGACACAGGCTGCTATGGATCACATGATAAGGGATTAGAAATGAACACTTGTCAAAATCACTTAGTTCACAGACAGCTCATGAGAGGATTTCCTTGTGCTGCTGCTCGTACCTAGAAATGGAAAAGCACATGTATGTTAGATACCCTAAAATAGGTTTGGTGGGCCTCTGTTTTAGTTGGCATTTATTGATAATGTAAATCAGTTCCTTGTGTATGTTAAACTAAAATAAACTAAGGATTTAGGCCTGTGGGCCAAACGATAAAGTCAAATTATGTAATTACAAAGCAGAAAAAGAACTTGAATAAGTGAAATTTCTAAAGTGAAAATGACTGGAGTTGATCGTCAGAGGTCATGCACGTTATCGTCAAGCTTTCTGATCTAAGTTTGAACACAATAAAGGCTATCACACAATTAACCAGTTACCTGATAAGATTAAATATGGCTTTGATAATGTCTGTCTCAAGCACATGTATTTGCAAAGGAGGAATTTTCACCAAGTTTCCAGTCACAGAGGTTCACGGTCAGACAAATATATGCTTTCAGTTGCATTATGGGAAATGTAGGATGCAGCGCTTTGTGTTTGTTGGGTGTAACCCACGCTTGGTCCGATCAGAACTTCATTGAAAACAAAATCACTGCTGTACCCCTTTATGTGACGGTTCCAAGAACAGGACGTTTCTGACCAGATTCACCAGGTCAAGTGTTCAGTTATTCCTAAAAGACCTGACCTTCAAGTGCCAAGTTATTCACTGCTACCCTGATTACTGTTTACATGCCCTCTGCAGTCTCACTCAAGTCTATAATAAATCGCCACTAATGATGGGCATTGAAATACACCTCCTGTCTCAAAACGGCAATTATTTTTGGAAAAATGGGTGGCAACATCGGGTAAGACATTGGCTTTTTTCTTGAGTATCGGGCAGTCCATAGGAATTAGGAAATAACTACATGTTTTCAACATTGCTATTAGTGGTAGCTCCGCCATTGTTTACAGGCAAGAGCTTGGTCTGCCCCAGTACCTCCCTGGCCCATGATATGTGCTGACAATAGGTACAGCGATAATCTTAGCTTAGAGGTCTCAAGGCCACCGAGGAGTCACTGGATGTTATCCTCTCATGATTAAAATGATTCACCTTCTTACACAACAGGTATTTTAACCCTTACCTATATTTAGCTTCTTCCATTCACTGTATGGCCTGTACTCATCAACCTTGTTTGTTTTTTTTTTTTGTTTTTTTTTAGATGTGGCTAGTAGCTTTCACTCCTTTGTCATTTAGATGTCACTGTAACTTGCCCTCATGTTTTGGGTCAGTAAAATCAATAATTTTCTAAGATTTTCAACAGCATGCCAGCACATACAGTAGATTGTAGTGAAGGGGAAGGGTCAGTACTTTAAAACACTAAATGTTTAAGCATGTTGACATGAAGATTATTCCACTACTAATGTTTCGATATCGTCTCACAATGCTGATGTACAACTCAAGGTAGAAATCTTACCAGTGGGAATAGAGATATAGAGATGTTGACATGTGGGTTGGGAGTCACCCACATAGCCACAAGCCACAACCATCACCCATCAACAACAATTTGGTACGGACTGCAAATTTCTCAGATTTCAAAGACATTTTTCTCTGAACTACAGCTCTGGGCCAAAAGACCAACCAGACGATGTTGCTATTTATAGACTCACACATCAAGCAAGACTTAAAGGTCATTCCTACGATTCACTGGCGGGAACTGCTAATCGGGTAAGAAACAGAACTGGATTTGCAACTCAAGTGAACAGCTTCCTTAATATTAACTGAGTGCAATACACTTCAAATTTTAGCATTTATTGCTTTCCATGAGTACTATGGTACAAGCTGAAGCCTTCAATTTCCAGCGATTATCAGTTTTACGAAGGCAGTGGACATGTATTACAAGTCTACAAAAACTGATTTACAGATATGTACTGTAAAAACCCTAATTATCAAAAGTGACAGCTGCACAACTAAGGTATGACATACAGAAAGTGTAAAAGTACCTTGTGTTTTGTTTACAGAGTGTGATGCAGAAATGGCTGCCCTTAAGTCAAACCAATATTCTATCTAACCAAACTGGCAATATTGTGTTTTAGTGGCTTCATACAGTGACAAAGCAAAACTATGACATTTTCCACATCCTTCAAGGGGTCAGTGTTAACAAGTGCAAGATAATATTAATAAGAAATAGATTTCATGGGATGTGCTTCATAGAAAAAGCAGACATTTGTGAAGCGTTGCTTCACGTTCTCAATGGCAGGTGTCCTCATTCACCTGGAGAGAGACACATTCATCAAAAAGATCTTCAAAACAACTGTGCTTAGGCAAAAACACAACTCTGTCAAATGTATCTGTTTGGAAATACATGCCAAATGAGTAATGAAATTACTGAATACATCAGTTATCAAGGTTAAATTATAATGTTCCAATATAAAAATCAAGATAAAAAGATTAGAAAAACGTCTAGTCAACAGTGTAAAAGGCAGTCTCCATAATCATTTTTAAATCATCTCTTTCCAGTTGAAAGACCAGGTGGCGTGTGGCCTTGAGAAGTTGAAACGGAAGAGGACAAAAAGATCCTTGTGAGGAATCTCGAGGTCCACATCACTCCTGGTCCTGAAGCCTAAAGGTCCACAGTGCTACAGATATACCCTTGGTGCGGTATCATACAGTGTAAAAAAAAGTCAGTTGGCAATCTGGCCTTCAAGTTAGTCATGTTCCTCAGGCTCTATTGCAGTCTCTGCGCCTTTTGAAATGTCAGCACCACCCTCTGTTGACAAGTCAGGTGAACTACTGGAAGAGGGGACCTGCTTGTCACTGGTTAAGCCCTCTCCATCACTACTGCTGCTGCTGCTGCTGCTGCTGCTGTTCTCCCCACTGTCCTGCTCAAAGCTCGTACTCTGCTCTGATGAAGCTGGCTGCTCAGCTTGGTCCACAGTGCTGTCATCCTTTGGACTGTGGACGGACTCAGATGAATTTCCTTCCTCTTCAGAAGGTTCAGTCTGTGTGCTGCTGAGGTCTAAAGAGCAAAGTAGAAAGTGTTTAACTTTTACCTTCTAAATAACAGATTGTGTACAAAATCAATTCTAGGCTTTTTTTTTTTTTTTTGAGCATTTGAAGATGCACACACAACATAAATCTGTAAAGTTGATAACAGTCTATATCAATTCTTAAATACATTAATCATCTGGGTGTCAACTGGTAGAAAGCAGGATGTATTTCAGCTGTGTTACACAGATACTTTAAAAAGTTGTTAGCCTCACTCGGAAATGAAAGGGCATAAGTATATACTGTTAGGTCTTACATCACTGTCCACAAAAACTCAAATGTTTAAAGCATAAAAAAAACAAAAAGGAGAGGAAAGCTTCGAGCGGGCTGCTGTTGTTCCACACAGCACAGGTGGCAAAAGCAGCCAAATGTGGCTCTGCACTGTTGCCCCGTGAACCTTGCTCACCCGACCTGCACCGTCTGACTTCTATCCGTTTCCCAAACTGAAATCCCACTTGTGTGGTCGCCATTTTCAGAGTAATGATGAAGTCATCCATGCTGTTGAAAAGTGTCTGGACGCTCAAGATGTGACCTTCCTCCACAATGGTAACATTTGTGAACAAGTGTATTGAAGTTAAAGGAGACTGTATTGTAAAATATTGCAAGAGCAATCTTTTTCCTGTGACGTTTTTTCGGTGAGGCCGAGAACTTTTTGAAGTGCCCTCTTACACTTTTAACCATACAGCTGCTTGGGAGAGACAAACGACTAAAAAGTGCCTCATATTGCTGTATAACAAGTGAAAAAAAGGAGAGCTAGAGAAAGAGAATTACAGCTCCTGGCTCCTGTCCTGCCTCTGCGCAGCTGGACAATCATGGTGTGAAATGGTTGTGAATGAATGTTGGATCATTGGTTTTGGAAAGCAACAGAAAACATTGGACATAGACTCTCCAGAGCAGATGTTGGAGAAATGTCAGGGGAGGAGTTTTCCAAAACCATCCAACCATCTGACCAACAGTTTGGAAGGTATGCAAACTCTGCTTTAAACCCCAGTTCAACTAGCTTTTCTTCACAGTTCTCATTCATTTTGTAATTCAGAAGAAACAACAACAGGCACCAGATTTGCACTAGATATATGTGTGTTCTCTCTTTTCATGTCCGTACAACTACTTCTGTTTTTACTGTAATATTTTGAAAGGGTGGACCTGAACTACAAAGCTGTTGTTTGTCTATGCAGTAACCACATGATCTCACAGTGTCTGTTAAGGCTATGTCAGCTGAAGTAAGGACGAATTCACACTTACCATCGTCATCTGAAATACTAGGTGCGTCACAAGAAGTTTCACTTTTGTACTCTTCCTCACAAGAGTCTTTTGAAGACTCTGGTGTCTCTGACAAGCTCTCCGGCCCTTTATGACAAGATGACTCCTGTTCTTCGCTTGCTGTTTCATCCTCCTCTTTTTCTTCAAACTTCAGCCTCTTGACCTCCTGCTTGTCAGCGTCAGAATCCTCCTCTTCCTCCGGGTGTTTGTTTTTTATCCCACTGCTTGGCGTCGTTGCACCTTCTGAGACTGAGGATTCACTAACACAAACACACAAAATCAATTAATCAGATTATATACTTGAGTCTGAGCTCATGTGTTGTTATTATTGGAAAGGTGGGGTCTTGACAAGATCTGAAAACAGAGAGCAGGTCTGACATTAATAGCTATTAATCCTTAGAGGTCTGCCGTCATGCTATAATTATATGACATATTCGAGACGTTACGACCGCTAGCGCACATTCGGGGATGCTGTCAACTTCCCTCGAAAGTGCAGACTTTAAACTCTCTCCCAGTTTTTGTTTCATGTCGACAGACCACATAAAACTGGAGATATGATGGTATGAACGTGAATGAAAAAAAATGTGTGTAAAATATAAGCATATGAAATACACGCTGCAGGCGTCGTACTTCTTCCTATCTGTCATTTTTGGCCGTTTTAAAAAGCGAAAGAAAGTCCCTGGAAGTGCCGGTCTTGTAATGTGGCTGTCTGCCTCATTCTGGACAGAAACTATTTTCAGGAGTGGCACGGATAAAAACAGAAAGAAAGCCACACCTGCTTTGTATATAGTTGCAAATATTTGGATTTAGTTTGATTTTATATCAAATTTACCTTGTCATGTTCATATCTGCAACCTATGGTTACATTTTCAACTTTCTAAATGCTTCATTAAGCATGTTTGTGGTTTTTATTGTAATAAATAATAGATTTTTTTCAAATTAGATTTTATATTTTCTGTGTGTTTTTGAGCCCAAAATGTTAATATAGTAGGTTAAAGTAAAAAAAAAAAATGTTAGTCAGATCATATAAGTGATGGGCTGAAAAAAAGACAACAAACATGGGCATGGTAAACATGTTTCTATGTAGTATATAAAGACAAAACTAAAAGCATGCAAAAACGGCCAAAACAGGCCAAGAACTCAATAAGTTACTACACACTCACACTGATGCACACATGTACCAAACCTAATTATTACCTGACACAGTGCTCATCCACCTCCTCTTTGGTTGGCTCTGGCTCCCTGTTGACCGGACAGTCAGGGAGCCCATTGGTGGAAAGCGAAGTCGACAATGACAGCTTTGGTCTTGTGAGTGGTTTCGGTGTTCCCGGTCCATTCACATTTCGACTGCAAAAAAAAGAAAATGACATTTCCAACACAAGCCATGTAACAAATCGAATCACAAGTCATACCAGCTAAATGACTTAGATCCAAACTGACAGGCCAGAGAGATCTGTCCTCACTAAACCCTGGGCTGTCTTTTGGTTATATATGAAGCAATTTCTGATTTTGTGGAAGTCAGTTACTTTATAAAGTATGTTGCTCCCACCTGTCTGAATATAGAGAAGAGTTACCAGGAAACATCACTCCATTCATTCTGTTTACACTGGATGCCCCATTTTTCCTTCGAAAGAAGTAGAAAGGCACATAAATGGCTGGCTGTTATATGTACTGTTAACTTGTATGGATGAATAATGATTAAGAAAAAATTCAAGGGAGCTGTGAATGTGCATCAGAAGCAGCTTAACAGAAACACTGCTACCAGAATATCAAGGGTAAAACTCAAAACTTAGCAGCTGATATACTTACTCCGATGTAGGGTACACACAGCTGACCACCATTACATTCTGAAATGCAGAAACATTCATATAAATATTTTTAATTATTTTAAGGCCATAGAATTTACATTCACAACAGCATACATTATTGTCTATCATGGGTGAAAAGAAGTAAAATTAAGTTTATAGATATTTAAAACAAAGCAGTACAGTGCAGTGCTCACCTTCTCCAAACCCCTGAGAAACTTGTCTGTTCCTGTATAGTTTCTTTTGGGGTCTGTAAGGAGTTCACACAGGCGCTGAATAGTGAACGGGATTCTGGAAGAGTTATCAGACATACATTCAGGATTAGAAACACATAGCTGTCTCACAGCCAGCATCGGCACTGTCTTTGAAAACTTGTAAAAGCAGGCAAGCGTGGACTGGAGATCAATAAGGGGGAAAAAAAGGAACAATTTGGACTGTTATATACTGCCATAGTCACAGCTGACCACATGCTCAGACACAATTAATTTATTATGACTTTTTATTAACATAATTCTTCATCTCTTCTGAGGGAAAGGTTTCCACAGTATTATATTTCAATTTTTTTCCAATATTCATCTAAAAAACTGCAGCTGTTGCCTGTTTTTTTTTTTTTTTGTTGTTGCTTCCAGCTGTTTAAACTAACGTGTGATTGACTTAATAAAAAAAAGAAGAAGCAAATTTCCGATTTCAAAATATCACAATAAGGAGACAGCTGACATAGAAGCTCTGTTTTGAATGATTTCACAAACACTTTTGCAATCAATGAGAAAAAAATAGCAATCCTGTCAGACAGACATGAGCACGAAACAGGTTCGATTAAACTTCAAGTGATTTGATTTTAATAGCTTTTGTTTTTCTATATTTTCATTTCAAATGCACCTCTGAATATCTATCGTTCTCTACGCTTATATTGGTGAGTCAACAGATAATATGCGAGAACACTAACAAGAATAACTTACGTGTTCCTTGTATATGGAGAAGTGACTATGGGTTTGTTTGCTAATCTGTGCATTTTGTGCTTCACTCACCCATTGTAACCATCCACTATTTTTAAGATCCTCTTCTTCATTTCTTCAAAGGTAACATACTCGACATTGGGATTGTGCAGTCCTCTCTGTTCCGGTGTTGAAGCGTGGAAATCATCCATGACTTTTTCCAACTTAAACATAAAGTATGTTTTGAACTGTGACCACGGGATCCTGAAAGATATTGGAAATGCAAGCCTTTTAAAATGCACAACAGCACTGAGAAAATGATTGCGTAATGTTATTTACCAGTGGTATCAAGAACAAAAATATACTCGATGAAGAGGACAAGTCAAATTTTCATATACATACAAAATAATGAAAAATCTTGGAACAAATTTGAATCTGTTGGCAGGAATAATTTCTGTGTTGTAGAACTTGTAGTTTTAATATTTAAGGCTATGTGTGTGACCTCCTTGCAAATGACTACTCACAATGGTTGGCCCGTCTTGGCAACATGACATAAGAATTGCTCTAGTACAGGACAGGTCTCTCTCTTCCCTTTCTTCTCATAATCTGTAAATGAAAAACAGAAAGTTAGTTTATTGTTAACAACATTAATCCAGCTCACACACAAGTCTGTGCCCAGCCTCTGTGCCTGCATTACACTACATCTAAGGGAGAAAGTTTTCAGAATAACCTTTGGTTTCTGTAAATCACATGTCGTTTCTTTTATTTTGTTTATTGTTATACTTTATTCCTTAAATGCTATCTTTGCTGCTGTAACACTGCAAATTCCCCCACTGTGGGATTAATAAAGGATTATCTTGTTTTAGTTCAAGGCTACTTTTGGCGCATAAAATGTACGGTTGCATCAATTCAACGATTGTACAGTGTTATTTATCATCTGCGTCAGGAGCAAACATACTTAATACGGAAGACATCAAGTCAAATGTCATATCTAAACATCGCCAAACTACATGGTTAGCTGCATGGAAAGTTCATTGAAGTTAGTAAGTTAGCATTTAATTGTTAGCAGTATGTTGTGACGTTCCGAGCTAGCTCTTTACATAACCGCTAAGTGTAAGAAAGGAAATAAATGGGTCAAAAGCGTGGAATAAGACGAGCTCCTTTCTTGCAGAAAACAATATTAAACCAGCTAGGCCAAGCAGAGGCAGAGATCAGAGTCCCTAGGTGCCTCTTCTAAACGCTAGTTGCTGTTTGTAAGCTAAGTTACGGTAACGTACGTAACGTAGTTAGCAAACATTAGAGATTTAGCTGAGGGCATAGAATCACATGTAAAATTATCTAAAAATCTAATAATGAATCGCTCGTTTGAATAACTGTAAACATTGCCTTGAAACGCTTCCAATAACGCGTCGATGTCCATTGCTGTGTCCAGTCACAGGCAGGAAATACTTGCTAGTTAGCAATGCGTTAGCAGGTAGCAACTCAACAAAGCTGGTGGCAGCGGCGACTGCGCATGTCTGCTATTACGTATGCACATTTGCGGAAGATGAGAAGATCAACAAAACAGTGGTGCGGCGTTCTCGCAGCACCAGAATAAGTAGCCAGAATCAAAATATTGTTTGTTGTCGAAGCGTTGCTATTTTTAATTTTTACCTAAGGCATGTGTAGGCTTCCTTGACAGTGACTTCTCGACCGCTCCGGTTCCCTGTAGATGCCGCAGGGCAGTCAGCGGGCGTCTACGTTTTTCTGTTGTGACGGCGCAAACCGGCGAAGCGACCAATGAGTCAGCAGCTGATCGGGGTTAATTTTACCTAACGAACCTATATATATGTAACGATAACAGCCGAGGTAGACACGTCTGCGCAACACATCTGCTAGTTTTTTAAACGGAAGTTTTTTGGCCTTTCAGAAGTAACAATGGCAGTTCCCGTAGCTGCGTTACAACTGAGCTCATCGTCCAGCCCGGGTCTGCTGGAGCACAATATTCATCTGAGCGACAGAGATCTGGGAAGGATTTCAAATGATAATGATAATGACACTCTGCCTTTACATTCTCCGTGGACTTTCTGGCTCGACAGGTAGGAAACTGTTCATTTTCCCCTCCGCTGTTGTGTTAGTAGCCAGTGGTAAGTAGGTGAACTCTGTGACTGACCTGTTAGGAGAACAAAGAGGGGGGATGACGAATTTACCTATAAGTCAGTTATTGCAATACAGATGGCATTATGAGTGTGTCTGTCGGCGTCTGTCTGCTTTAATAAATGACAAAAAAATACTATTACAACTGAAACTACATTTTAACGGTGTAGATGCAGCTTATCTGTCGGTTTGTTTCCTCTGTGACCTACATAAGCCTCCACTTGGAAGGATCTTAAAATAAGCAAATGTGCGTGATTCTGACTAACTGGCTAAACATAATAACTGAGCTGGATGTGTGACAAGGTCAGTGTGAGTTTGTATAATCACAGGTGTTATTGTTCCAAACTTGTTGACTGACTGCTAATATGTCTGTGGCCATTGTTGAATCACGTGTTTGTTTTTTTTAAACTTATGTAGGTCAAACTTTTATTAAACACAAAGTTCCAAATTTAACACCCAAACATTTTTTTTTGTTTGATTAATGTTAAGTCATCATAGCAGAAGTCAAGCAACACCGAGTTGCACAAGCGTCACCATGCACGGTTTGTGCAAATCACAGGGTGCTGTGTTCAAATGGGGTCAGTGTTGTTTACTGTTTACTGGGTTATTTGTCATTTGACACTCTTCCCCCCTCTCTCTCTCTCTCTCCAACCCCAACCTGTCTGCTCAAAGGGCAGCTCTCTGAAACATGTCTGATTAATGGAGCCAAGAAAACAAATATTTAGAACATGTCAAGTTAAAGGACCTGAGATATTTGCAGGTGTACTTTTTTCTTTTTTTTTTAATAAAGCAAATACAGTAGATCCAATTTTTTTATTTATTTATTTTTGTCAGATCTTTACCTGGAACAACAGCAGCTGAATGTGAGTCAAACCTGAAGAAAATCTACACCGTTGAGACCGTCCAGGTAAGATGCTTTTACAGTCTTGACAAAAGAACAAAGCTCCAGCAGGTGCAGTGAGCTTCGTGGCTTTGTATTTGAAAGTAATTTGCTCTAAGTAGCATCATCCATACATCCTGTGTCTACAGGTTAAACTGCATTTTACAGTTTCATCAGCCTAAAGTTCAGTAGCAGTGCACATAGTATTGTGACTCTGTGTAATAACCAATAGACCAAAATAGTTCAGTGAGCTCCTGACAAGGTCTTAAATTACGTATTGATACACAAACGCCTACAAATCAAAATGTTAATCTGCGTAATTGCTAATTAGCAGAGCAAATTATTTCCAATATGTCATTAGTTTGATTCGTGCACCCGTGTGTGTGTGTGTGCGTGGTGTTTGTAATTGTGTGTAATGCGGAAAAGACCTTTGGCTGCGATTGTGTCCACTGTAGCAAATGTAAAAATCAACAAGGTCATCTGTCTGTACTTTATGTGCTAGTAAATGGTTCAATAAAATACTCTGTTTCCTCTGTTCACCTTGGCACTGGAGTAGAACTTCTGGAGAGTTTACAACAACATACCCAGTGTCTCTAGTTTGCCACTAAGATGTAGCTATCACCTGATGAGAGGAGAAAGAAAACCACTTTGGTGAGTTGAACCTGGGAAAAAAAGTGTACTTTTTTATACAATTTATGTGTATTTATAGCGTGTAATGCATCCTGCTGGTTTGCATACAGGGAAGAAGAAAGCAATGCTAAAGGTGGTGTTTGGAAAATGAAAGTACCCAAGGAGTGCACTGTAAGTGATACATCATATTTAAGTATCTTTTTATGTAAATGTACTACTTTGTGACTGTTTCACAAATTTATCTTCATATTTACAGTCTGCCGTGTGGAAGGAGTTGCTGTTGGCTACCATTGGAGAACAGTTCAGTGACTATTGTGCCTCAGGTACGTTTTCTTGGTTGTGAAAATACCATTGGTTAAACTCAAGGAAATGAATTCTGAAACGCTTCACTCTGATGTTCTTACAGAGGACGAAGTAGTCGGGGTCAGCGTCAGTGTAAGAGACAGAGAAGATGTTGTTCAGGTCTGGAATGGAAATGCTTCTTGTGCTACCGAGTCCAACGTCTTAGGAAAGATCTATGAGCTCCTTCCTCAAATACCTTTTAAAGCAGTGTTTTATAAACGTGAGTATTTTCTTCCATCCATTGACAGTGTTATGTAATCATGTAATATGTAATAATCAGCAGTAACAACAGACAATGAGAATACTTACGTCCTGTTTGCTTCTATTTCAGCGCATGAGGAGCATCATGCTTTTGAAGGAGGTCGATCAAGACATTAGCACGTTTTGCACATCAGAAGCCTTGAGATTTTATTTTTTTTTAATTATTCTGTTGAACAAGATTTGGCCTGTAATACTGGGTCAAATTTTTAAGCAGTTTAGTTGCTTAATGTACCATCTTAATTACCTCAATGTAGCCCAAGTATTACGACTCTGATTCAGTGAAATTTCACATCTTCTGAGAGCTACTGTCATTCATAACAAAATACTTTTATTTTAATGGAAAGCAAAAACTATTTTAGTTTCATTTTAACTATGGAAGTGTTTGTATGTTTTTATACTGCAAAGTTTTACAAACAGTAACCAAAACAGCAGATCATTTACTTTTTATTTTTTGATGTATTATAGCATACTCTGAGCAGTTTACTGAGCACAAACAAAGCTAGGTCTTTGAAATAAATCTCACTTTTGGATTTAAGAGGAGGCCAAGTTCTACAAAGCAAACCTTTATCCTAACAATACATTACAAGGCTTTTCTAGTCAGCATGTTTATCTTTTTTGTAATTACAGCCAAAATACTATTGCCTATGCTGGACAACGTAAATATTTAGTATGCTGTATGGCTAGTATTTGAGCATAAAATTGCACAGTCTTTTTTTTAAATTTTATTTTCTTGTGTAGGATAGGAGTGAAAGTAATATGTTCATGTTACAATAAAATGACCTCAGTGCACAAATCACCTTGAGTAGATACTGAGATATATATGCAATCATTTGTATTCTGTAGAATTTGTGGCAAATTTGCTGTGTTGTGGTTGTCATTTTGTTTCAGCCTCTGCCCTAAATCAAGCACTTTGTTTCTTACTGTGTTTATGTGACATCTGATAGTTCCTCCAGGGTTGTGTGGAGTTGTGATACGAGAGACCAAATGCACTTTGGTTTTCTGTCACGTTTTCTAATGAAGTGTAAAGCTAATTTTCTTGTTCATTTTGTTATGGTTCTGTTTTTTTTCTTTTTTCGGCTTTTGATATTAACTGAAATGTGTCGACGACTTCATGTGTTCATCTGACCTGCGTTCAAATGAAATTTTTACAACCAACCATTTGTAAAGTAGATAAAACTGGCCACAGGTAAAAAATTAACAATCAACACATGACACGCAGAAATCTGTCGCGAGGCCACAGAAAGGAAAGATGTTGCTGTTTTGAGCCTGTTGTAATATATTTGTACAAATCACAGGTGTTTGAGGTGACGCCTTCACTGCTGCAAGGCTTAAACTGTATAAAACTGGTGACGGCTTATTACTGCTACACCTAAAACTTTCATTTTCTCTCAAATCCATAGCTTTAAAGTGTTTCCCTCTGTGGTTTTATATGTAATAGGCTGTATTTGTGTTGTTGAAAATCATAATAATGATAGGAAAGTGTTGAAACTCATGTAATTTACATCTCACCAAAGGCCTTTTTTTGTGTGTGTTTCTGTACGAGTGGCTGCATAGAGCAGAACAGGATCATTCTGAGGACTAGTACTGTAACGCTAAGACATTTGAGGTTATTTCTATGGAACTATGGAGTGTGCATTGGAACCCATAGAAAGACTGCTGCTGTGGTTTATCAATTAAATCAAATGTTGAAGTGTTTGTAATGCTGATGGCTCAGCTGGGATTATCTGCTAAAATCAACAACATTGACAGGAACGGTTAGTTTTACAGACTTTGCCAAATGTGTTTAGTTGTTCATGTAATAATGTTTGAAGCACATACTGTAGGATAAGAGAATTACAATACTTTCCTTGCACATAAACCGCTGACCGCTCTCTTCAGATCTCAGACTTTGTAACTGATTGTTGATCTTGGATGGTGCCTTGTGCTTTTCAGCGGTTTACAATGTTAAAGTCCTCGGTGTTCAGCATGTTGAAATTGTACCTAGTCATGTTTCTCTATTAGTTTTACACGTGTTGAGAATGAAAAATAAAGACACCAAAACTCCTGCCTTTTTGTTGTTTGTTGTTTACCTACAGCAGCGTAGTAAATAAATCAGCACTATACTGAATGAAAAACAGCACGTTGGACGTTTAGAGGCTGTTTTTCTAGAAAAGATGGTTGGGTCATTATCAAGGTGTTCATTTCCAAGACTGAACTTTGCTCATTACTTAGGTTAATTTTCACTTAAAGTAGATTTTTGCTGTAAATCAATCAGTAGTCATTTAATAATAAAGGTAAGAGCATCCAACAGCATGGGGAAGAATAACAGTGGCTGTGGATTTAAATTGAAACCCTGAATGGCCTTAATTTCACACATGCACATCTTGTTTACGTTTTAACTCTTGCAAAAAACTTCTACCTGTGTCTTCAGTGTACAAATTAGAATTTAATATCCATGGACAAGCATATAACATTGGAATTGATTTCTTTTGGGATTAATAAAACACTTCATCTAGCTTCCATTTCACAACACCTAGAGAGAAAATGTCTCCCTCTTATGGTCACATAAAAGCAAAAGGAATAAAGATATTTTATAAGAAGGCTACTGGTCTCCTGGTCCGGTCTTTATATTGGCTATGATATTATATTGGCTGAAGATTGGTAGAGAGCATCATTAGACGCTCCATCTTTGTGGCATAGGCTGTGCAATCCTGTCAACCTTATTGCCACCACTGCTAACAGTATTGAGTGGGATCGGTCTATAGATCTACACTTAGATAGTAACAAATATTAAACGACTTTTATAGGGTGCTTGTGGTCAGCAATGCAGAAAAACCCACCTGTCTTTGTTCTGGACTGCATCCCTGTGTGCTACATAATGCAAGCCATTTTTTAAAATAACCCATTCACAAACAATATCACTTGTTCTGGAAAGATAATGCCCAAAACCACCGTTGATAAAAAAATGTCCTATTTTAGCTTTAAAATCATCAATCTCTCATGGGTGAGGTGATTTCTTCTTCAGAAATATTCCATATAATTGTATTTGGAGGATTTTCCAGGATGTACCTACCTCAAACTCCATTAAATTGTGACATGTGCAAACTTATATAAAATGAGGGAATCTAACAAGCACTTGTCAATGAAACATTCAACTATTGATTTCTAATGCTGTGATTATATTCCTTCAAGCATTTTGGCTTTTTTTTTTTTTTTTAGTGGCAAAGTAATATTCAACCTAGGAGCTTTGGTAAAAAGCAACTTGACTTTTTCAGTTCTTGAAGAAGTTTCACCTCTCAGCCAATCACCTTCAGTTCTAACTGACTGAGGGGGAGTCTAAGATGAGGCCTATATACTTACTCCCAGCTCACGTGACTTATGGCCTATTGGGGACCCAGGACTCAAATGCCCATATGGTGTGAAACCATCCTGTTTCCCACAAGCTACAGCAACACTGGTTGTGAAACTGCCAGCTTTCCCAACAACTTAAATGGCAGTGAAGCTGCCAGGTCAGGGGAAACTCAAGGTGTTAATGGAGATGAGAGATCTCAGCACTGCATTTTAGCTGTCGTAGATCCCCTTGCCAGCTACAATTCTACAATTCTACAATTTCGTTTTGCAGACACTTTTACCCAAAGCGACAGACATCTGAGAGCAAATACAACACAAGCAAGGATCTAGTCAGGAGAAAACAATCTGGATAAGTGCCATAGAACAAGTTCAAGTGTGATAGGGCGTTCATGCCAATAGCAGGCTGTGTGGGAGGTAATAGGAATTTTTTTTGTTTGTTTTCAGTCTGTCAAGTGCAAGGTGTTCAGTGAAGAGTTGGGTCTTTTGTCTCTTCTTAAAGACTGAGAGGGAATCAGCAGATTGAACAGAGTTTGGTAACTCGTATCACCATTGGGGAACCACAGAGGAGAAGAGTCTAGCTATCGATCTCAGGCCCTGTCGTGGTGGTTGTATCAGGCGCCTTTTGTTGGTCGAGCGTAGTGAGCAGGAGGAAGTGTAGACCTGAATGAGAGAGTTCAGGTTGGAGGGAGCTGTTCTTAGAGATGGCTGTTCCTGTTTGGCTACCTCCACTCTTCATGTCTCTCAAACCATCTAGAATGTGGACATTGCTGTCCCCAAAAGAGTGTCCCTCATCCTTCAGATGCTGGTGGGCTGCTGAGTTATGTCCTGATGAGCTGGTTGCCCTGTGTTGTGTTAAAAAGAGAAGTCCAATAGCTTGCTACTGAAGCGTCTAGGATGACTACACCCTGCATAACTAGGAATCTGCTCAGACAAAGTAACGCTTTATAACTCTAGCTATATGTGCTTTAATATAGGACCCTGCGAAGAGGCATTTTTTTGGAGGTCATTCAATTGTATAGATTTTCTGTAAATACTGTTGGTTCCCTGATAGATGGTTGGTTTTTATCTGATGATCAGATTGTTGTCCTTTCCTCGCTTCTTTAAACTGCTACTTCCCTTTCTCGAAAAATTTAAATGTTCACATTTTGCACTCAGCTCTTAGACCTGAGTGTCAGTTCAACAAAAAAGGAGACTCACTTCTTTTTTTCGGGGGTTATGCGTCAAAATTCAAGCCGATCCGAAACAGTCCGCGTGTGGACATGACGTCACCATTGTTTACTTTTACTTAAGCCACGCCCTCTGTTAGCAACTTGTGGCTAGCTCGCTACTGAGGCAGACACAGCACCGAGGGATCCTCCACAGACACCACCCTGACTCAAACACTGTCCTAGCGTACACAATTCTGTGAGTACACGTTAATTCCACGGGTCGTTGACGCCCACTGGGGGGATATTTCATTTAATGTCAGATTTGTGGCGATATTACCGGTCGGCGAAACGAACACGAGAAAGAGGAATGTTTCTTGCAAGCTAGCGTCAGGATTGATGCTAGCTTTTGTTGTAGCTACCGTTAACGCTACCCGCAAGGTTGGTCAAAAACTGTTTTCGTGTCTAAGTAGCTTAGGTCATTAAATACCACGAATAGACTCGGCTTAGTTTATCTGCGGAGTTAATATATCAGACTTTGAAACCTTCTATTTTCTCTGGTTATGTGGCTTATTCAAAGCTAAAGGACCTCAACGGGAAGCTTAGACTGCAATGGTTGCTGTTAACGGATATCGATTCCTTTCACATCGCGTTCAGGCAACTTCATCACGTCGCCGCAATTAACAAAATTAAGGTTACATCGGTTATTGTTTCATTCACAAATGAAAGTGTTGGATGTTGGTCGCAGATTGTACAGATGCGGATGTGTGCTGCGTGGTGATGGCACATTATGAACCCAGTTTCCTCAACGTGGCCCTGAAGCCGAGCATAACAGATTATAACTTTCTACATTATTAAATCTGACTTCCGGCGATCAGCTGGTCGACCCATTGCTTTTGAGTGATTGCACGTAAGATGACAGCAAGGCAGACTGGTTTAGTTAGTGTGTGACTTACTAAATTATTAACTAGCTCAGGCAAGTTGTAATAATAAGTAGCACTAAATAATTTCTTGAAAATTTAGGTAACTGTAAGCAATTTATTGCTGTTGATCTAACTCAGTAAAACTTAATAACTTCACTGGTATCCCTCCTTGTAGTCCAATTGATTTAAAGAGTTTTTTGTGTGTGTGTGTGCTGTAATCAAGGATTTTATGATTCAAACTTCATCGATAACTATTTTAATGATTCCAAATAAAAGCTTGTGTGAAACCAGTGGTCAAAAATATATTCATGGGTGTAGTTTGCTCCTTCTTTAGGAAAGTCCCTGTTGCAGTGTTTCCTTTACATTTTCTTACAGTGGTGGTGCCCATTACTGGAAAGCTGCCCCTGTGGCAAGAACAGTAAAAAATTCATTATGTAGTTATTACTCAGCTCATCCTCAAAAAATGATTGTGCTGCAGCAACACAGCGTGATAAAATCTGTTTTGTTGTATGAATAATGAAATTGATAAGATATTGACACAGTATTCAGCCTGCATTTTTCCAACTAAAGTCACCCCCAACCTTCTAAAAATGTCAACAGGAAAACTGCCCTTTGTCTTCAGAACTAATCCTGATCCTGAAAGCAAAAGTAAACAGCAGAGACTTTAAGCACAGCTGCCTGTTTTTCTCAGACATGTTTTTAGGGTTACATGGCAGGAATTACCTAATTTTTAACCACCAACTTGTCTAAGAATGACACACCACTTGAGCTAGACATAACTTACCATTAGTCCATTCGTCATTTTCCCGTTTTCGTCTGATTTAGTTGGTTTTCGGTGAACTGTTGCTCATCTTTTGTTCATGACTTTATGAGTGTATGTTGTGTAATCAAATCATCTGTCAGACGTTGCCTAAATGTTGACATTGACTCTCAGCTGGGCTTAACTGATTGGTTTGATTAACAGACTAATTTCAATATGGGATTTTGTGTAATGCTGAAAATAATGACATTCTCCTTGAGGCTATGTGGTCTGTTTCATTTCAGGCTTTCTGTGTAGCTTTGCATCTGCTTATATTATTTGTTTGCCTACTTTCTTTACCTTTGTTTATGCTGCTTAGCTTTTGACTCAAACACTCCCAAGCTGTATACATAAAAGCCTACTTGTGCATTGTACTACCTGCCACAGCGGTTTATCGCACCACCTGGTTAATGGTAAATTGTTCCAGAAGGAAGATATGTTTGCACATAAACACAGACCCAGGGCCCCTGTGTTTACAGTAGTCATGGCAGCACTCGGTTATTCAACAAATAGACCTAACATCTTCCTCCCTCACTTGTGGAAGAGCATGTTTGTATTGGTGGGTAGGGCTGTAACACTGTAGTTCTTAACTGTTAGTGCTGTAGCTTTACACGCGACACAAGTTGAGTTTCCTTAACGTGGTGATTTTAGAGGCTATTGAACACTGTTAAGTAAGTCTAAAAAAAACTTATGACCTAGTGATGTAATAGTCTTGTCAAAAGCATTTATTGTTCTGCTTGTCTGCTTCCTAAATTTAGTCATTTTGTATTGACTTATCAAGCTGTTTTCTTTTACGTTCATGTCCTGTTTCAGGTTAGTGAAGTCCAGATGCATGAGTCTCGGTCAGAACCAACAAGCCACACCATTCAAGCCAGTCAGACAGAGAACGGGAATCACACTGAGAATGAGAGTCGACTGAGGAGTAGCCAGACTCCTCCTCCAGAGGCACCCAGGGTCAGTCATTCTCAGCTGTATCTGTTCACGCACATCACAATTCTATTTTAAAAGCACATTAATATGTATGCTAACATAATACTATATGTGTAACCGTGTCTGTCTTCCTATAATTCCAAATAATACAACATAATTACGAAGCTGTACACATGCAGGATAGAAATAATATTTTTTTTGTGTCTTATATGATTGTAAATGCAGTATTTATGCATTTTAGACTGTTTGTCCTTGCAGTTTTGGAAATTGTAATCCGCATTCTTTTTTGTTGTTTGGCATTTTAGAGACAACATTGCCAATTTGTTGCTTGTGAAAATAACCTGTTCAACCTTTTTTTTAAGTTTAGGTTATTTAACTGTACTAGGGGTTAATTGTATTTTCATATTGCATATGCTGATGTTATCATTAGAAGAATGTGCTCAAAACAGATTATAGCAAATAAGCAGTGAAGCTGAAAGCAAAGAAAGAAATCTAGGACAGCACAGTCTTCAATCCAGTTCATATAATTTTTAATTTCCGAAATTCCTCTCAAGACTGTCAGACTCACAATCGCAAAGATCTGTTATTATTCTTTGTTATATATAGTAAATGTAAATCTTTGCGTTGTGGTTTGTTGGCTGGCTTAAGTATGCCATCTGAAGATGACCATTTTGGCATGAGAAAACCGTGATGATAAAAAAATAAGCGGCAGATGATGAGATAATGAAATATTAGTTGAAGCCCTGAAGTGAGAGTTGCTGTGTGCTGGTACGCTTTCATTTGTATTTTTTTTCTGCTGAGTTTAGTTACTCTGTTGCAACACCGTTCAGCCGTATGGAGGCATGTGTGAATGTTTGTCCTCAATGCCACAAATATGTGTTGCAACTGATGCATATGCCCTTTTTTTTCTTTTTTTTTAACTGAAGTGTGAATAGTAATTCTGCAGCTGAATTTTGAATACAGCTTGCATCCAAACACCACACATTCTCATGTCGAGCACTTAACAGATATGTGCCGATATGGGACGTGGTGCACACAGCTAACATGAGAATGTGAGGTGCTTTACTGTTTTGTCTTTAACATTTACAAGTATCCCCGAACCTCTCACTTTGCTTGCCTCAGTTCTTTCAAACTGAACTGTTTTATATTTTTTTGCTGAAGGGGAAGCACAGAGATGGGGGGGAGGTGGTGCTGAGGTTTAGAAGGGGAGGGAGAGCTCAACTCCTGCTGGGCGGAGGGATCAGTGTTGTGTTGTTGGTGTTGTTTATGCTCGCATCATGTAGGTTAGCGAGGCTGTGCAAGATTGTCAGGCAGAACGATTTTGCTGAGAAGTGTTTGTCTTTTCCAGTGCCCAGCCAGACTTGTCAATGGAGACTATCAGGTTTGTCCTACTTATTCTCTATTTGTTCTGTGATGTTATAGTAGGAGGCTATTTTTAAATATTTTGCTTGGTGAAATGTTGTGTGCATGAAAGTGATGTCACATGTTTGTGGTGGTGTAATTTAATGTTTTTTAGGTTTCATGTCGTTAAACCCGACTTCATTTGGGTTTCTTGCTAAGTGCATGTGTTTTTCCAAATGTCACTCTTTGTTCCGCCACACCCATCGGAGCGTATTAGTAAGAATCAAATCTCATAAGGGGAGGCATATTGTGTTTGTTTTTCTGCAAGTTTTCAACATTTCTATTTGCTGTCAGTCATCTCAGAGTTCACAAGACCAGTCTTGCGGGAACAGATCTGTGTTTACACTCAGTTGCTCACTGGTATGACTTTCAACAATAACAACAACAGAAGATGTTTGGACTTGCTGGCTGCCATAGCAACAGGGATTAGGCAAAGGCTGTTGTTGTGTTGATGGTGTCCACAGAAAAATAGAGGGGCCAACTGGCTCTGTCTGTGGGATAGACCTGTTTTCATTGCTTTGGTGGCCACCTCTGCAGCATTGAATTTCATAAGAAAGGACAAACTAGGAGGCAGTCATCTGTTATTGTTAGCCCAAAGCCTGTGTGAAATTCACTGTCAGTTTGTTTACCCGATTCAAAACAGACTCTGCCTTGGAGAGAAATGTTTGTTTGTGGTTCAGACCTTAATTAAAATACGAATCTCAAGTTCTGTTTTCGTAAACAGGCTCTGTATGCTTTTTTATTCATTATTTATATCTCTGTGCAATTTTGATTACTCTGTTTATGTTTACTGTAAACATCCCTTGAGCTGCGAGGCTTGACAGTGAGGGGGAGGGTGTGGTAATTTGCTGCATGCCTAGCAGAGGATGTTGTTGTTTTTGTGGGACTGGTTGTTGTTGTTTTGATGGAGTTCTAATTCCCCTAAGCCATCCAGTGTTGTTGTTGTTGTTGTTGTTGTTTGGTTCATTTTTAGCTGAAATAGCAGTTGAGGCAGCTCAGCTTGCAAGACTGACCAGCCAAGTGGGAATAGGAAATAATGAGTGCTGTAAGTAATTGTAAGTTATTTTCAGAATTTGAGCAAGAGGCTCAGGAGCTACTAGGATTAGTCAATGAACTGATTAGTTGGTTGATAGAAAATGAATTAAATGCATTTATTTGATTGTCAATTAATCATTTCAATCATTTTAAACCGACAATGCTGGTTATTTGCTGGTTTCTGCTTCTCAACTGTGACTATTTGATGCTTTTCTTTATCAAAGATTATAGCAAACCGAACATCTTTTCCCTTTGGAGTGTTGCACATGGGAGGCATGTTAAAATGTCTACTTGAGCTGTAGGGGACTAACAACCTTTCTCAGTATTTTCTTACATTTTTAGACAAAACACTAAGTCGTTCATAGAGAACATACTGGAGAATAATGGCTAGTGTAAACAGTTCTTAGTTGCAGCTCTACGCAGGAGTAGGTTTGACAGTTTGACATCACATGTGTGTGCATTGCACTCCATACTCAGTTATTGATTATATGCTGGTGTCTACAGTACACTCAGTACTTTTTTATGAAGTGGGTTACAGAGAAGAATAAAAGAAAATCTGATAATATCTTGACATACACAGCTATAACCTTATTACAGCAAATATTCCACACAGCAAATACATTAATGATCGACCGTAATGTTTTTTTCTGTTTTTTCTGGGCCAGTACCAGTTAAGTAAAGTTAAACACAAAACACTGCTGAAACACTTTTATTTTTTTATACTTTACATATTAAAAGGGGACTTTTCAACATTAAGCTCTAAATTGTAAAGTTAAATTCATTCAGTTTATTATGATTCATTTATTTTATTTATTTTTTTAGTACCGAAAATCCCCTTCCAGGCCAATAAACAGTCAATCCCTAAGATATATGGCTGCTTTCATTCAATTATTATTTAAAATATGTATTCCTTCTGTAATCTACCTTCTCCTCTACTAACTACAACATTGTTCAAACAAAGCTGGCAACTATTTAGTTTATATATTAAGCTTGTCAGTAAAACGTAGGACATTGTGCTTTGAAAAGCTTTATGTTGCCTCACATCAGAGCACTTTCACTGGCGGTGCACTTCACAGAGGGAACAGACTCTGCAGTCAGAGTGCACACAAGTTCTTCTGTGTGTGTGCACGTGTGTTTAAATTACACAAATAACCTACTCTTCAGCTGTGAAAACCCCTCTGGACTTGTTTATTTCAATGTCAGTTTTGGTCGAACTTCACTTAACTATATTGGATCCAAGGATGCACCACTACTAGCAACTACCAAATCACAACTTGTGTCATCTCAGGGTGCTGAATGTAGTAAGGTCAGGAACATACAATGTTAGAGAAAAATCTGACAGTTTCCCATTGAGCAAGCGCTTGGCTGACAGTGAGGAGGAAGAAACCACAGATACAACCAGAATCAGAAAAAAATGGCCATCTGCCTCGACCGTTTGGGGTGAGAGGAGAGCGGTGAGAGAAAAGATGAGAGAAACAATAAACAATATAACAGTAATAACACTGGGCAGGTTGGTGAGGCCAGTAACCGCAAGTAATATCTGCTGTGCTTCTGTCAGTAAAAAAAAAAAAAAAAAAATCCTGTATAAAGCTTTTCTCTTGCTCCTGTGATGTTGTTAAAATCCTCAGTACAAGCGTATACATACAGAATAGGACCAAGAAAGGCAGATACTCAAACAGAAATGTAGTTGTTTCTTGTAATCCCCGAGTAGAGACACCTTTTCTTTAGTTTGCATTGTAAGCTAGAACTGCATCGTTTCAGCATCAACATCACAATGTGCATGTGTAGAATAGTCCCATTGTAGGAAGCGTGATGTAATGTGAGGCAAATTAATTCAAGCACATCATGCTATAACTTTTTTTATTGCCTGCCTGATGCAAAAAAAACAAATGGATGCAGTTCTCATTTTCCATGATTAATCCAGTCAAATTATCAGAAATAGCAATCAGATAGAACATGTTTTTTATTAACTTTATTGGGAGACATGGAGTTTGTTGACATACAGGCTTCACATGTGCACACCAGAATAAGAAAGAAACAGGAGAAGCAAGATTTGGTTTGCCACAATTGATGGGTGCGATGGTCAACTGTGATATCGATTCAAATGTGTGCTTTGCTCATAGAGAACCAGGTACAGTTTTAATTTCTCGTGTAGGAGCTATTTTAAATCTGAAGAATTATATTTCAAGTGTTATTTTAGTCCTAGGGCTGCAAGGTGGCTCGGTGGTTAGCACCTTTGCCTCACAACAAGAAGGTCGCCAGTTCACGTCCCAGTAAAGACACCGGGATCTTTCTGTGTGGAGTTTGCATGTTCTCCCCGTGCAGTGTGGGTTCTCTCCAGGTTCTCCGGCTTCCTCCCACACAGTCCAAAAACATGCTGAGGTTAATTGGTGATTCTAAATTGTCCGTAGGTGTGAATGTGAGTGTGCTTGGTTGTCTGTCTCTGAGTGTAGCCCTGTGATGGACTGGTGACCTGTCCAGGGTGTCCCCTGCCTTCACCCTAAGTCAGCTGGGATAGGGTCCAGCCCGCTGTGACCCTAGTGAGGATTAAGCGGTGTATAGATAATGGATGGATGGATTTTAGTCCTACGATTTGTGCATTAGCAAGAATGTAGCACAGCTGTACACTGTTTATATAAGTTTTTAAAAAGTGACGTAAAAATATTTTGTCCCTAAAATAAATAAATAATTTTGATAAACAGGCTATTCTGTATTCTATTTTCGCAGAAGCATTCTGGATGTTGTTCCTTCCTATTTGTCTTGTCTTTTAAAAAGAAAACATAGAAGTCACAATCTACAATCTATGGATACTCTGCAATTTGTTGTTCCCAAAGTATGATCTGAGCAGGGCAAGAAAGCATTTAGGTTTTCTGTACCTAATGCTTGGAATAAATTGCAATCTCAAAATCAACTTCAAGCTGTTGTTACACTGAATGAGTTTAAAGTTCGGGTGAAATCCTTACAGTCTACCTTATCTGTGTGCAAGTGTTGTATGAGAGCAAGTTTTAATGTTGTTACATTTTATCTGCTGTTTATTGTTTTTAATGTGACTATGCTGCGGCCCTCTTGGCCAGATCTCCCTTGTGAAGGAGATCTCTGGTCTCAGGCTGACTAACCTTTTAAAATAAATGCTAAATAAATAAATAAATATTCCTGATATTAGTATTGGTCAGAATAGTCATGATGAGAATCTTAGCCATGATTGTGCAGCCCTGTGGAAATAAGAAGCAACAAGACAAATTTGTTTGACCATTTAAATCAGCACCACAAAGCTCTGTAAGTGAAATGCAAAGCCAAATCTTAAAGCCAACCAAACCAAATAACTGTTTTGGTTCCCTTTGCCAGTGTTGCACTACATCAGAAAGGTTCACACTAAAAAAAATAAAATTGCATGCTATTGTTTAAAATGATTGATGTTCTGTTTCTATTTTCTGCATCACACTGCACAATCAACCCAATCATTCTAGATGATTCTTTCACAAATTCTGCTTCTTGCTTTCATATCTTAACATACATTGTGGAAACAAACAAACATCATAATGCCATTTTTTTCAGTATCATACAACACTAACATAGGTGCACTGATGGTCTGCACCAGGAAACAATACAGATAGATGTGATGAAAGTTGCATGTATTTACAACCCAAACAGCCCATTTACTGTCTGTTATGTATTTGTTGTTTGCCACTGCAGCGTTTAAGCCCATTAAGTTTTCTCTTTGGTGAGTCTTGTCACGGACTTGACTTCAAGAGTGTTTTGTTGTAGAGATTTTCCACTCACTCTTTTTTTGTTGTTGTTGTTGTTTTTCATGTAATAAAGATTCCAGTGTCATTGTCGATGATGACCCCACCAGCAGAGGCTCCTCAGCAGCTGCAGCAGACACCACAGCAGCAGATCCTCAGCCCTCAGCAGCTCCAAGCCCTTCTCCAGCAGCAGAAAGCACTCATGTTACACCAGGTAATTCATTTTTAGTGTTGTTTTGTTCTTCTTGTTCCACATTAGTCACAACCTGTTTATTTGCTTCACTCTAATTATATCAACTCATCTGCAGCAACAAATTCAAGAGGTCTTCAAGAATCAGCAAGAGCAGCTAAATATGCAGCTGCTGCACCAGAAGAACGCTGGGATTGTTAGTCAAGAGGTATGCTTTTTTCATTAAGACTTCTTTTTATGAGCTCATGAATATTTGATCACTGTAGAAATATTTAGAATTCAACAAAGACATCCATCCATCCATTTTAAGACAATCAATACTAATTTCAAGTGTTTGCTCTTTGGAGTGTGGGAATAATGCAGTAAATGACACAAGTGTGAGCAACAGATGGGGATTATATTGATGGTGTTTAATAATAGGGGCTTTAGGAAAAAGCAGCTGGACTTCTCTTTTAGGTTCTTGAAGACATTTCATCTGTCATTCAGGCTTTCTCAGTTGGGAGTTTCAGGTGTGTAGAGACACCCCCGGCTCAAGAGGCTAATGGCCCATTAACAACCCAAGACTCTTGTGGTTCGCGGTTAGGAATGGTTGGGAAGCTGCCAAGTCAGGGGCGGCTCCAGATGTTAATGGTCGTGAAACTTTCTGGGGAGAGATCTCAGCACTCCATTATAATCACTTGATAATTGGTATCATAGACCCCCTACTCTGATTCTAGATCTCTGTTTCAGTTTAAAATAGATGGCTTCCTTCACCCAGATGATTAGATGTCACCTCACTTTTCACATGTGTACCTACATGGAGGCAGTCGACACTGTCAGAAAAAGACTGCTGCAAGACAGCTCTTTAAACAACAAAATCAGCTTCACTCCCAGCCAGACATGTGCCCTGCTGGACCTCTGCCGGACTCCCACATATTTCAAATATAATAAGGATTGCTACAGACAAAAGCTCGGCTGCGCCATGGGCTCTGCAGTGTCACCCTTTGTACCCAATCTCTCCATGGACGAGGCAGAAAGCAGAGCACTGGGTTCTTTCAAGGGAACAGCTCCCCGCCACTAGTTTGGATATGTGGACGACACCTGGGTCAGAATCAAAGTTCAAGAAGTAAAGGCCTTCATGGAACAAGTTGGTGAACAGCAACATCAATTTTACATGGGAGCATGTCAGGGAAAACAAACAGGCTTTTTTGGACTGTGTCAAGCCCCTTGAGGAGGATGGAAGCTTCGGTGCTGTATATGTAATCCAATGCAGCGAGGAGTGCACAAACTGGAATATAGGGGAGACGAAACCACATCTCCACAAACACCCGGCTTAACACAGGAGAGACTGCACAGTTCACCTGCAGAAATACAAAAAGACGAGAAGTCCAGTTGCTTTTTTTTTTTTTTACTGCACCTGCTTGAATCACCATGTCTTGTATGACTGAGAATCTACACAGACCAGAAATTTATCACAATTTCCACATAGTTTAAAAGTGTGCTGTACATAGTTTTGCCCATTAAAATACAAACTGTAGGTAGTATATGAATGAAGAACATTGTAATAACAGGATGGCTAAGAATTTAACTGATGACTGATGTTCTGTCATTCCGTCTGTCACAGCTGACAGCCCAGCAGATTGCCATCCAGCAGCAGCTCCTTCAGGTGCAACAGCAGCATCTCCTAAACCTGCAGAGACAAGGCCTGCTGTCTGTCCTCCCCACCAGCCCCACTGCAGCCCCAGGTATGTGTCATTACAGTCCTTACTAGGTGTTGTTGTGTTTATGTATACACTGGAAAGTTTCCAATACTGAACCTTGTATGTGTTTAATTAAATTGTGTCCTAAAAAGGAGATTTTGAATCGATGATCTTCAGCTAATTTGGTTGACAAACTGCACAAATGTAATAACAGCCGGCTATATTACATAGCAGTTTATCTATTATGTATATGTGCTATTTTAGGCTGTGATAATGGTAGCATCCTGTCTGCTGCTGGAGAATCCAGAGAGTCTTCCAGTCAACAATCTACCACCAATGGCCACCAAACTCTTCTCAAGAGGAAAGAAAGGTGCGTTCCACTGTCTTGTTCAAACCGTTGTGTAGTTTTGTTTATATCAAGCTTTTATGTTGCTTAATCTGATACTCGCATGTTGACATTTGTGTTTTTTTTGCAGTGGATCACTGGATGAAAACACACAGAATAGCCATCCTCTATATGGGAATGGTATGTGTAAATGGCCTGGCTGTGAGACTGTCTTTGGAGACTTTCAGGCATTTCTCAAGTGAGTGGTGAAACCTCGCATACCTCTAAAGCTGGAATGATGCCTATTCACATCTATCAGCATGTGCACTCGCACAGATATAACAAACTTAAAGGAAACACCCTTGCATGTATTTTCTGATTTGGTCAGGAGTTATAAATGTCAAATTTAATTGGAGCTTCAAATTGTTATTAAAATAATGACTTAAAATGTTATTTGCCCTTAGCTATTGGGTATTTACTATTTCTTTCGTTGTGAACTTAGTTTTTTAAGTAGTAAAAGTACATAATGACTCTGGAAGCATTTGAGCATTTTTTGTACTTCTGTTTGTGCAACACATGGTTTCCTCAAAGCATGCCCTGATTCTAAATGTATTTGTTGGCAGACATTTAAACAGTGAACATACACTGGATGACAAGAGCACAGCACAGTGTCGTGTGCAGATGCAAGTGGTTCAGCAGCTGGAACTGCAGGTACACATCTGATTTATTTTCTTTTATCTGACCCTTTCATATCTATCTTACAACAATAAGGACAACTCATCTTTGATTTACAAACTGTTTATTTATTATAACTCCACCATTGCTTGGTAGAGTGATGTGTCTGGCCTTTTTTTTTTTTTAAACTAACTTGTGTGAATGCCTAAATATTGGCAATTGCGGTATGTTTTTACACCCGGACTAGAAGCAGAAGTCATGTCTTAAGATAATTATAGACCTCAGGATGCCAGAAATGTAGTTCCCATACTGAATGTCGTTTGGTCATGTAACTCAAGCTGTGAATTCACCAACCCCCCCAACTTCTGTTTTGATCTTCCATCCAATGCAGCTGAAGAAGGACAAAGAGCGACTCCAAGCCATGATGGCTCATCTTAAGTCCTCTGAACCCAAACCTGCAGCACAGCCTGTAAGTACCTGCCACAGCTGCTTCCTTCAATTATAATAAGTATTGTTTTGCCTGTAGTTACACTGACATTTTGCTGACTTAATTGCTTTGTTTTGTTTTTGTTTTGTTTTTCAGGTGAATCTGGTATCTAATGTGTCTTTCTCCCAGGCAACATTACCCAAAGGCCTTCCTCCGATGAGCCTCTCTCAGAGCGCCACAGCACCGTCCACACCCTTGACGCCGCTCTCCGAATCCCCCTCGGTCCTCACTCCCAATAGCATGTTCACTGGAACCCCTGTGCGGAGGCGATATAGCCGCTCCGTGAGCCAAGGTAACCGCGAAAACATGAATTACAACTTCTAATAGAATTTTTTACAGCTGGTTTATCCTAAAACATGCCTCTGCTTAGATTCACATAACTCAAACCCCCACAGGGACACAGGGGAGGGGTTTCATTTTTGTTTATCATTATTTACATTTGATTATTTTTGTGTATTTGTTTTGTTTTTGAGAACGACATACATTTCTTCTTTGTTTCCTATTCATTGTGTGTTGATAAATATTGCTGGTTTGTCTTTCCGCAGATATAATTGATAATAAGGAGTTCTACTTGAGCACAGAAGTCAGACCCCCGTTTACATATGCCTCTCTCATCAGACAGGTAACGTGTACTCACTTGATACTTAAATTACACAGCTGCTGAAATATTAAAGTGCTGTTTAGGAATAATTTTGCACTTTTTCTTTCCATACCAACATGAAACAAATGTATATATTTGTTTTATATTGTTGCAGCATCTCTTACACACTTTGTCTCTTTCAGGCTATATTTGAATCACCTCGCAATCAGCTGACATTAAATGAAATCTACAACTGGTTCACAAGAAACTTTGCATATTTCAGGCGCAATGCAGCTACTTGGAAGGTACGAACACTATTATTTGATAAGGAAACAGGAAAACTATGGAAACGTGGTTGTAATTCAGTTGTCATATAACTGCATGAGTGCTGATTCAGTATTACAGATGTACAGGTGCTGATTTTTGCTTTGCTTAAATTTTCCAGAATGCAGTCAGACATAATCTCAGTCTCCATAAATGCTTTGTACGTTTGGAGAACGTGAAGGGAGCTGTGTGGACGGTAGATGAGATCGAGTTTCACAGAAGGCGGCCCCAGAAAACTGCTGGTAATGGGTATGTATACCTTGGCCGTGAAGCCAAAAGTCTGTGTGCTTTCAGATATTAGCAGAAGTTAGTTGCCTGACTTTGCCAAAGAACTTGACCTTGTGACTCCAGCTCAGAAGTACAAACAATGTTTACTGTAAACAGGTCTCAGAGTTTCAAAGGCTAGAAGTGTGGTATGATAATAATGAAAAATTGAGATGTTTGTACAAGGGAATTCATTCATTTAACCTTTATTTATACACAGTGGTCCAATTACAGGTATTCAAGCATTAAAGGTTAAAGGACAAACAAGGGCATCCAGACAGCTTTGAATACAATATCAGAGAAAGCACTACTTAGCATTTTACAGTCCATTTAACTGAGATGTAACCGGCGCAGCCACGTGAATAGTCACGGGTGAAAGCTGCACAGTACATCCTCAGATCCTACTTTGCAAATTCAGTGTTTTTGTGAAGCAGACGAAGTGCCACACCTGTTGTCGTTCACACAAGCCAAACTTGGGACTTTCACAACTTCTCTTGATAAACCACTATCAGCAATTCATCAAAACTGTCATGTGGTGCTTTTGTTCCTGATTTGTCATGTCGTACAGCGATATGACTCACACTCTTAGGTTGTGGAGATTTCATTAAACAAACAGACCTGGAATCCCAGTGTGTATTTTGGCAGAACTCACAGTTCCAGCGAATTGAAGGAAATGCTCATTAAGCATTGCCTCCCTCTGTTACTGTTGCTATGTCAGTCACAAAGAAAAATATTTACTAGGAGGCCTAAACCTGCGTGCTTGATTTGATGCTATCTTACTAGCTTCCCAGGAGTCGCTCAACTGTTAGCCAGACATGCTAAAATAGTTACTTAAACTTTAGCTTAGCTTAGCTTAGCTTAGGCTTTTCAAGTGTTGATAGTAAATAAAGCATAGCTTCTTGTATTTGTGTGCTTCCAGATCTCTGCTGAAGAACTCTCAGAACCGTCAAAGCTTCGCTGGGTCTGCTCTTCAGGTAAGTCTAACATTTCAAGATCCGTTTCTGCATATTATATCGCAAATAAAAAAGATGTGAAGTTGTGGGCAGACAAACCTGAAATGTAGCAACGTGTAACCCCAAGTGCAGTATTATAAAAAGGTTGCGTTTACATGTGTTAATAAAGTATTTTAAATGTAAAACATGAGACTATTACTTTTTCCAGAGCGGCGGTCTCGAAGGCAACTCTTTCTACAACCCAGCTTCTATGGGCAGCATCCCATTGCACTCCTTGCCTCATATTCTCCAGGAACAGATGAATGGAGCCCTTGCTAATGGATCTGGATACCAAAGTGACAGCAGTGCAACACAGTCCCCTCCGCAAGCTTTGTGAGTGTCCCCGTTTTCCCCCAGATAATGACGCAGCTGTTACTTAATCACTGAATCAAATTCTGATTACGCGTTGTTTTCTTTGTGTGTGTTTATCTAAAAAGCATTAAAGAAGAGCAGGAGGACGAGGAGATATGTGAAAACTATCCCTATGAATCTCCGGAGAGCACAGACGAGCACGGCCACAGCCCAGAGATGAACCAAGATGAAGACCACGGCAGCCCGGAGAGGCCCAACCTTCATCTTGATCGTGTGCCTTCTCTCTGACTATGAGGTCCAAGTTCTCTACTGCAAGGCCACCTCACTCACAGCCTGTGTGACTTTGTACTCCAAAAAAAAAAGAAAAAAAAAACAGCTTCATCTACGTAACCAAACACTCAATTCTTGGGATTTTTATTTTATTTTATTTTATTTTTTTGGTATTTATCAGCATTTCTTATTTGTTGTTTTCAATTTAGCTCTGAGTTCTTTTTGTACAGTTGAATGAAATCACAAAAAAAAAAATACATTTGTGAAGCTGTCAGTTTGTGATTTTTCTTATTTTATATATCTCTACACAAAGGACCATGATGAGCAGAGAAGCCAAAGGAAAGGGAACATTGATAGTTAGCACTTCGTAATGAACGTCTCCCCTCTTTGTAGCTGCTTTTTGCTGCGCTGGGGGCCACACTACCTGATTATTATTTTAGTAGTCATAATATATAAAGATTTGTAGAGAAAGGAAAAAACAAATGTTGCTTTAAAAATGAAAATGTTCACTGCCAACATGATCTGATATATTTGTATTTAAAGTATAATCAATTGATCAAAAGGATACGTAGCTTCTTTATAATTGTTGGTCTGTTTCACCCCTTTCATGAACATTGCTGAATTTTGCTCGAACTGAGCTTGTAAAAGTAGATACTATAGATTTACCATTATTGTAAACCAATACATCTCTACAAAGAATAAATTCCTCATGATATATGTGAATACTGTATGTGTCTTTAATTTTGTCTTGGTTGTCGTGTTGGTACGCATTTGTCATAGTTTCACATGATGAAATTACAGCCAGGTGCTGACTATTACCTGCTAACAGTTTTCTCATTCAACTTTTTAGTGTGAGGTAATGTGTGGCAAACTTCCTCCTTGTAATAATATACGTCTATTTTACAATCATAAACTGTCAGCAGGTGTCATTTACGAAACCAATCTAATGTGAGGAACAGTGTTTGAGGGAAGATAATGTTGCATAAAAGATCATCTTATTTTAGTCTTGTCTGTCATTATTTGTTAAACTGACGTGTTTGGAAAGCAGCTTGACTTTCCATCAGTATGAGCACTGGAACTGAATAGATCTTTTGTGCAATATGTCTTCGCAGATTTGTAGCCCGTGCTTCGTGATTGGCAGGTATTAATAGACGTGGAGTGCGCTCACGCTGTGGGGTGTGTGCAGGATGATATGATGTGCTGGAGCTCTAGCACAGAGGGGGATGCAGATACTACAGATTCACTGTCAGATTACAGACAGATAATTATTCAGCAGATTTCATTAAGAAGCACGCTGGGAGTGACTAAATGTTGTTGCGTTGTTATATAAAGTCTGCCAAGTAAACACTTTTCTATCAAACGCGGCATGTGAAGGGTAATCGGTAAGTGCCTGAAGCCTTTACACAAACAGTAAATGATCAGGACTGTGTGGAGTGAAAGAAACTTCATGAGTCTGATGGTAGGTTGTTTATGTTAAACAAAAATGCCACTCATCTGGTATCAGTTCAGACTTTCCCTTTTGTTACTGACACTCGTCCTCAAATGTATTCATACCCTTCCATTAAAGAAAGACAAAATTCACAATAGTCACTCAAATAACTAGAAACTGAAAAAAAATAATAAATAAAAAAATTCTAAATTAGAATTTAGTGAAATAAGACATTGCTTTGAATTGTGGTTGAAAAGAATAATTACAACAAAAAAATAAAAAACTCTCCCAGACAAATTAGAGCTCTGATGAGCAGTTGGCCAAAATCAAAATACCTGTCACCAGGTGCAGAAGTCTGATTGAGAGTTACAGAAAACACTTGATTGCAGTGATTGGCTCAAAGGGTTGTTCAATTAAATATTAGTTTATGGGTCCCATCAAGCTTGATTTTGTTTTTTTATTATTACTTTCTTTTAATATTTCTGTTGAACCACAATTCAAAAGCATTGTCAGGATTTCCGTGATTTTTTAAAATTTATTATTACTTTTGTCAATTTCAGCTTATATCAGTGACAGCTGTTTTTTTCCTTCTGTGATGGGAGGGTATGAATAAATTTGAGGATGACTGTAATTGTTAATCATCTTCTGCTATAGGAAGAAGTCAGAGCATGTAGTTTCCTGGACAGTGTTCACCTCCATCGTGCTCACCGAGCAAGCAAACAAGCTCATTTATATAAAACCTGATCATGCACAAAAGTAATTCAAAGTTCTTTACTTTTAAAACATGTAAAGATTAAATATAAAATACAGTAAAGTTAAGTGAAATATATATGAAAAAAAACCAAAAACAGTCCAGATGAATTAACTAAAGTAAATAAAAACTATATAGAATAATTAAAACAGGATAAAAACAATATATAAGAAAAAAAAAAACATATCAAAGATAAAGTCCAAAAGTGCAGAAAAGTTCAATAAAAGAATCGGCACTTGAGACCAATTTATAAAATAAAACTGATTATTTAAAATCAGTGGAGTAAACTGTCCAAAAAAGTCATTCACGGTGTAAAAACACTCTGGATCCCTGGAATAACACACCGCTCTGGGGTCATACAGGAGATGAAGAACTTAAAAGCACCTTAATTAACTCCAAACCACTGAAGCGTTTTGTTGTCATCGATAAAGCTGTCAGTCAGCCCTATGGTTCCCAGGTTACTCTGTACTTTGAAGTCGTTCATAGCCTTGGAGGTGGGGTTTGTCTGGATGTGGTGGGCCAGACATCGGCTGCTGTTCGTGCTTTGATAATAGAAAATGAACTGGCTGACACCAGAATGGTGCTGCTGTGGGTGGTAATTTTGTTGGTGCTCTTTGGTGTGAGATGTGCACAGAAGAAAACAACTTGTGAGAACAAGATCCTGTTTGCACACAAAACAATATTTATGTGTTATGTGCATTTGTGTGTATCTTCACTTGCACAAGACGTCAGCTCAGTGGCGTGGTGGTTAGAGCTGCCACCTCACAGCCAGAGAGCTCTGGGTTCAATCCAGGCTGGGGGCCTTTCTGCATGGATTTGCTCTGGATGTGTTCTGTAGTCTGCTGGCATGCATTGTAGCTAAATGGGTGGTTCTAAACTGGCTGTGAGCCTGCTGTTGTTACTTTGTGTTAGCACTGCGGTAGATTAGCAACCTGTCCAGGGTGCACTCCACCTCTCACCAGTGGGCTCCTGCCTCCTGCAATAAAGCAGGTCTAGCTAATGGATGGAAGATGTCGACTCCTTCAAAGCCTCCTGGGAAGAATCAGGACTGTATAGTACTTGAGAAACTAGGGGCTCAAGTGGTAGGTTGTTCACTTGGCTCCATGTCTGATTAGGCTGAATACTGCTTGGATTAAGATGTGCTTAGTCATAACTAGAACGGAGGGAATAAAGCACCAGTATTAAACTTGTGTAAGATACTGGAGCTGTAAATTATTAAAATAAATAAAAACTAGTGATGCACGATATTAAAATTTCTGGCCAATACCGATATCTGATATTAAGATTTCTGATATCGCCGATACCCGATATTACCGATGTCGATATTCAGCTTTTGTTCACATCAAAAAATGAGGACAAGTAAGCACTGTGAGAACATGAAAACTATTCATAAGAAGTCCATACCACATTAGACCACATAGTCTTCTTTATTACGTACCAAAAGTGAAACATATTTTAACATATTTAAGTCCAGGACCATTCAAGTAAAACCATCTGTGAAATAGCAGCAATATCAAATGTAGAGACGAAGGCGCTAATGTTAGACAATCATTGGTTTTTCATATCAGCTAAAGTTGTTCATCTGACCGATACCGATATATGGGAAAAAACATGAATATTGGCCGATACCGATGTGGTCGCCAATATATCATGCATCCCTAAAAAAAACAGTATCCACAAATGGAAATTCGAGCAAAAATCTTGTTATCCTAGTCAAAACAAGAACTGACACAGGATGACCTGAACCACCTCCTTGATATGCTGCATCAGGCCTAGTCGACTGGGAGACTTCCCATGATGCACTGAGCACCTCTCACTGATTCTTCTCTTTCTCTCTCTGTACAATTAAATGCCGCCATTGTATGTCACTTCGTGTCTTCTCTGTCATCTAGTTTGTGTTTTGTCCTCTCTGCAGAGATCTCTGGATGTGGAACTACACCTTTCTGATCTGCAGTTCCTGACCTCACCGACCTCCACAGTGTTCATGTCAAGTGCTCGCTTAAAGATAATTCAAAGGAAACTTTGGATTTGCTGGATGTCTCTGTTCACATTTTGCAAGGACCTCATCTTACTATGTGGAGTGCATTGAGATAACATATGTGGTTAGATGGCCCGAGGTAAGTGAAATAGAAAATTGAATTGAATAGAATAGAATAGAAGCAAAGAAGACAGATTTGTAAAGTGTTTCAATGATGCGTTACAAGCAGAATATTTGAGGAAGAGTATATTTTTACACAGATATATGAACCTATTCAACTCAGGAAACTAGATACAAGCCAACACTTGCAAATCAATAACCTCTCCTCGCTGAAGTGTTATCGAGGAAGCCTTCCCCATTATACACTTCATGTCTCACCTGCCTGACATGCTGAATGTTAATGGGGCTCCGTATAATTGAAACTGCCTCATAGAAAATTTGAGAGTCTAGCAGAGGCAGGACTGGGTGTTGAACCAGCGCTGAATAACAAACAGTGATGTTTGTGCTTTGAAAATCTTTTCTTCTTATTGCTGGTTATATCATTTTTTCAAAGGAAACATGATCCAGTGATGAGCAGAATATCTACACAGATGAAGGCCTAGTTGGTCAGTGGGATGAGCAGACTGATCATCTCTGAATGAGGACTGGATTCTTGGTTTCCAGTTCCAATGATTTCCTGGGTGGATCCAGCTTTTCTCTGTGTTCTGACAAGTTTGAGAACAGATGCCGTCATGTTTCCTCTGATGATTCATACCTGCCCGACACCGACCAAAGGTATTATTTAACACTAATGTGGAGCAGTTGATGTGATTACACAGACAAATACTCACATTATAGGTCACAGTTGGCACTGATGTGTGGCACAAGATGCACTAAATGAGTCTTTCAGAGGGAATAATTTCACAGTTAGCAATTTACATACTTTCTTTGATCTTTTCTCATTACATTCTGTTTTTGTCTCCTCCACCAGATGGCTGTGCAGCACTTCCGCCTGCACGTCTGCATTGTTATTTCCATGAGTTAGCGGTCCTGCTGCTGGTTACACGTGAGAGCCACTGTTTTCCCTCATTTGAATAAATGGCATCCAGTGAGAGGGAGCACCAGGGAAAGGACTGCTGCAGTTACAAGCTAGTGGGCTGTAACGGCTGCAGTGTCTGCCAGGAGATCTTCTGCAGCTGGCCGTGGAGATATCAGAGATGTCAGTGGAAATTTGTTTGTCACTTTTGACCTGCAAACATGAAGAGTTCATTTAGTAAAATCATGAGTTTTTAAAAATTTGATGCTGTCATCCTTTGATTGCTGCAAATCCCCATATTTGTAATAAATTGCCTTGAGTTTTTTTTTATTTTGTTTTTTACACTGCCCTCATTTGGATTGTCACAATATCGGCCTATGTGTTTCAAAATGAAACACGTATTCTACTGCCTTCAGAGTTGGTTGTAAAATAGCTGCCAGAGTAACCAAATGCCACCATGCAGTGCCGTCCAGCAGGCAGGAGTACAAGGCGAGGGGACGACTATGTATGTTGAACCACGATCACGTCCACTTCACTGACATCCTGTGCACCGCTTCATAAATCACGACAGAGCCGGCTGCAGACGTTTGGCCCTGCCGGGACTCTGGGAGCATGATTTCAAAAAACAACTCCAGCTGTTCGAAACAAACGAAGTTTAATCTGGTCCAAGTGAAAGGAGCATGGAATCGACAAACTGAGCAAAGCCAAGCGGCGGAGGGAAAGTTATCAGACGCCAAAATGTGAGTATAGAATTATGAAAAGTTGGTATTTATTCCAGTGGGATACACTGAATGATTCTTTGATTGTTTTTCACTTATTGTGCGGTTTTGTGGTAGGCCACCTGCACGCAATAAATGTTTTTCTGGTTGTCCTCATCCATGAATAAACACATACAGCTCGTTATGCCATGCAATCTTAGTAAAAATGATTAGTTTGACCTAAAATATGATTTCCTTTACATTGTGTTTCCATCCAGTAGTCCTACTGTATGGCTACTGTGTACATTCCTTGCCTATATGTCCATTACTATGCTCCATACAAGGAGGGAGGTGAAATTCCTTTCTATTTCTGGCAGCAGTGACTCCTGTGAAACATTTACTGTTCAGCAGGACTGCAGGAAGTATTCAGGTCCTCTACTTCAAGGCCCTTAAAAAAAACAAAAAACATATTGTGTGACCAGTTCTGTTTGAAGAGTTTCTTTTCTTTTCTTTCTTTTTTCTCTCCCTCTGCTGTTCTTACTGGACTGAAGTTAGAGAGGATCATTCAAACAAGCCTTATCTGTAGATATCTGGGTTGTTATATCGCTGATAGTCGAATCTGATCAAACCACATATTGGTGTTTATGAAGCAGGTTAGCTAAGTCTTGAAGTGTTAAACTATAATAAACACAAACTAAGATCTGAAATGTAGTTTTTAGGGACAGCAAGTAAAAGCAGTAATGCCACAGTACATTATAAAGAAAAGCTCTAGAGTGAAACCTTCACTCAAGTAAAAGGGGCATGATGGACTTCTTTCATGAACAAGGAAAAGTTGCATTTGCATCCTGTCATACTCACAAATCACATTATATATATCATGGATATCTAATAAATGTATTGGCTTTCCTCCCTCATAAAACATTTGCAAAGGTACTATTTTAGAATAACAGATTCTGCTTTATATCCATGTTTACTAGTTTAAAATATTCTCCTTCAGTGCATCTGGTTGTTCATTGTATTTCCAGTGCAACTTAATCAAAAACTCAACAGTCTACCTTTTAATTATCGAAAATAAAGCACTCACTTGCAGAGTGGTAATTTTTTTTTTTTTATAGTATTTTATCATTATCATCAATTTTAAACAGAATATTAATGTTATATTTTCTGTTTGTGAAGCTTTATAAACTGCTGATTGGTTTAATCTGTTGCAAATTATTCAGCTGATCTATGTGAACTGGAAAAGAAGCCATCAAATGCATGAAGCTGAGTAAAAAGAACAATATTTCTTCATACAAAGAAAATTAAATAGGAATACATTTAATACACAGTGAGTTACAGGCAGCGTGTGATCTAGCAAGTGTTTCTTTCTGCCCCTGAACCACTAAAAACAGAATCAAATTTTCAGCTGGAGCTTTTAATCCATAACTTTTTCCCTCTTTTTGCTACTTTATTGTGATTCATCTTCAGCTATGAGAGCAAGTCAGAACATGGAGTTTCCTGGACAGTGTCCAGCCCCATCGTGTTTACCTACACAGTCATTCAGTGCAGAAACATACTGGATCCCAGCAATGACACTCTACTCTGGGGTCACATAGGAGATGAAGAACTTAAAGGCATCTTAATTAACTCCAAACCGCCGAAGCGTTTCGTTGTCATCGACGAAACTGTCAATCAGCTCTATGGCTCCCGGGTCGCTCAGTACTTTGAGGCCAGACGAGTCGTTCACAAGATTGTCCCTCTGCCCACCACCGAGGAGAACAAGAGTATGGAGTTAGTGACCAAGATCCTGGAGGAAGTTCATGGGTTTGGTATTGACAGACGCTCTGAGCCGATCATAGCCATCGGAGGTGGGGTTTGTCTGGACGTAGTGGGTCTGGCTGCATCTCTCTACCGTCGAAGAACTCCCTACATTCGAGTGCCGACCACTGTGCTGTCGTACATTGATGCCAGCGTGGGGGCGAAAACAGGGGTCAACTTCGCAGGAGGTAAAAACAAGCTGGGGAGTTACATCCCACCGGTGGCCACGTTCTTAGACTGCTCTTTCTTCCAAACTCTCCCACGACGTCAGATCTCTAATGGGATGGCAGAGATGTTAAAGGTGCTCGTCTCTGCATGGTCATTAATAAAGAGAGTGCTTTCCCTGATGGTGTTGCTCATTAACACTTAAATCACTGTCAACAATTTGCCACACTCCCAACCAACTTTGAATAAATGCTTTGTGGTTGATTTTCCAATTTTTAGCCAGACATCAGCTGCTGTTCATGCTGAGATAATAGAAAACGAACTTGCCGAACCTCGAGTAATGTTATCGTAGGTGGCAATTTTGTTTTTGCTCTTTGGTCGTGCACACAAGACAACAACTTGTGAGAGCAAGATCCTGTTTGCACACAAAATAATATTTGCATGTCCACAAGCTATTATCATATACACACAAAAACAGTATCTTTCAGAACTTTAGAAGCTCCTGGCTCTTCAAGAAAGAGTCAAAACATTCCCCTCTGACAAGTTTGTCAACAAAATATATAGAAAAAAATTAAGGCAACCAAGCGTTTTTGAAAAATGTCAAACAAACCTCTTGTAACTGGTTTTCATTATGCACTTAAATCCCATTTCCCAGCAGCGAATTCTAAATACAGCTTATTTTCATAGATTTTGTGTTTGAGCATGTTTGCTCATTAACATCGCACACAGCTTTTGTCTTTTTGTCAAGACATCTATCGTGAATTTGAAGATGTAGCTGAAACAAGTAGTTGCATGTTTTGACAATAGCCCTTATTTGCTGAGCTGAGTTAACCCTGTTGTGCTTCAACCTTCTGAAGAGCTGTTTGGGCTGCTACGTCTTACATAATTGAATTCTTGTTTAAGGGTGTTGACGCAGTGGTTAACGCTGTCACCTCACAGCTGGAAGGTTGTAGGTTCTTTCTGTGTGGAGTTTGCATGTTCTCCCTGTGCAGCGTGGGTTCACTTCAGGTTCTTCCCTCACCAATTAATGCTGAGGTTAATTGGTGATTCTAAATTGTCTGTAGGTGTGAATATGAGTGTGCATGCTTGTCTCTATGTGTAGCCCTGTGATAGACTGGTGACCTGTCCACGGTGTCCCCTGCTTTGCTCTGAGTCAGCTGGGATAGGCTCCAGCCTCCCCACAACCCTACATCAGATTAAGCAGTGTATAGATAATGGATGGATCCATGTTGGTGAAAACTATAGATGCATATTGAAACCCAGCTCCCCACAAGCCCTTTCATGGTTTCTTCAAACTTCTGTCTATTTATGAATGCTGTGTTGCATGCACAAAAATGTAAAGACCCCCTTTCCTCAACAATGCGCTTTGTTGATTGCATCTTCACTCAAAGGATTCTGCACATCGTCGTGCAGAGTGACATGCTATGTGCAGTTCACTGAAGTCAAAATGTTTTTCTGTGCTCACCTTAAATCTGAGTTAAAGACCTGAAGGTACCAGCAGGATTTTGCAACATCACAACTTGGTTACAAGCCTGTCGTGCTTCAGTATGCTCCTAACATAGTGTGATGTTGAAGTTCAAAACCTCTTAGATGTATCTATGCACGTACACAAGACAATCATTTTCAGTGAAGTAGAAGCCATGAAGAGTTCCTTTGTTTTGAAATGTTTTTTAAAAAATGGAAATCAACAACATCCAACTTCTTGATTTTTCAATAAGAGAAGAATATATAAATAAAAAGGAGATGTAACTTATTCTCTAAATCATAGTAATTTTCAGAGAATTAAACATGTCTGGAAGGGATCTTTCATTTTTTTTTGCTCACACTAGGCATGACTGTTCATTACATGTTGGGTGTATACATGTTATCTGTAACAAACTGCCGTTTTTCTGTCGACTGTCACGTTAGATGGCCCTGATGAAGCACATCGGCCTATTTGAGCTGCTGGAGGCCGACGGCAGGAGGCTGCTGAACAGCAAGCTGCAGTCCTGCGACACCAGCAAGAGTTCTGCACAGGAAGACAGTGCTATAGCGTCTGTCCGCATCGCTATAGAAACCATGCTGGAGGAACTGGCTCCTAACTTGTGGGAGGATGATCTGGACAGACTGGTGGATTTTGGTCACCTCATCAGCCCTGAGCTAGAAATGGTCGAGAAGTATTTCTCTTTGTATTTATTGTTTACAATGTAACAGTTTGTGGATTAGCCTAAATGAGTTTGTCACAATAATTCCTGTGCTCAGGATTTTTCTTACATAACAATGTATAACCGCTTCCATCTGTTCTGAATCTACAGAGAGTGTTGCCAGCGTTGCTCCACGGGGAGGCGGTGAACATCGACATGTCCTTCATGGTGTACGTGGCCCACCAAAAGGGGCTTGTGACAGCAGACGAGAAGAACCGAATCATACGGTGCATGCTGGGTCTGGATCTGCCTGTGTGGCACCAGGACTGTACTCTGGCTCTGATACAGAAATCTCTCAGGGAGCGTTTGAAGCACTCTGCCGGCTCTCTGAGGATGCCTCTCCCCACAGGACTGGGACGTGCAGGTAAAAAGGCAGACTATAAAACACATCTGCCAACAGTCTTTTGGCATTTGTAAATGTTGACTGACAAGTTTCTGATTTTATAGAAATCTTCCATGACATGATTGAAGATAATATCCTTTGCCAAGCTTATGAAAAATGGACCGATGAGCTTTCTTCTGGGAACAAATGAAAATAAGCATTATATATGTAACTAAACTTGAAAACTTATTTTGTATCCGTAAGCAAAATATAATCATTTCTGTCATAATATGTAATGTAGTTATATATAACACACACTATAATGGAGTTACAAGTAACAACTACAATGCATCCAGTGGGCCACCACTAGTGGAGTTTGGTGTATTAAAAAAAAAAAAATGTAGCTGACAATGTAAAAAAGAATCACTGGTGTTACAATAAGAAAATAGAAAATGCCAGAATATGTGTTTAACTCCATCCACAGGGTGTCATCAACCTTTATTATTAGGGATGTCCAATAATATCGGCCCACCGATATTGTAGATATTCCTATATCGGGCCTATAATATATAGATATTATAGGCAGATATATATTGGCATAAAAATGTAATATCTGTCAATATTGTTATCGTTTTTGGGGTTTTTTTGTTTCGTTTAATGAAAACCGATAAACTAATGCTTGGATTTTGCCGGCATTTACCGGCGTGCAAATGATGACGACATCAAACTGCATCATGAAGTGTGTAAACAAGTGTGGCTGCAGTAACAAACATATATCGGTATTGGTATCGGTTGATATCGGAATCGGAAATTGAGAGTTGGGCAATATCGACATATTGGATATTGGCAAAAAAGTCAATATCAGACATCCCTATGTAGTATGCTGCTTATTAATGTAAGTGTTGCCTTGTTTATATTTAACTGGATATTTAAGTCATCAGAATTTAGATTTTGAGGGAATAAAACACAAGCTCCACCAGCATTCAAATAAAACTTTTAATATTCTCACGAGATAGTTTCCACATTGAGTACCAATGAGTTTGAGTTCACTACTCTGAAACCAGTGGGTACAGTAACTATTGCTACATTCATCTCTTATAAACTGTAACAATAAGAACAGTAGCAACATCAGCAGAGAACGTTGTTTGTATGAACCACAGGAATGAGAATTAGCAGACGAGGTCTAAACAGAGCTAACATGGTTCTTCATTAGTGGTTTACCCATAATGTGCCGTAATAATTTACAACTCTTAAAGTCACCGTAAGAAATCAGTAAAAGTGGTGGCTTCATCATAAGTGCTACACAACCTGTAATGCTAACATGCATTCTAACCAGTCACATTTCAGGGTTATTTGATTTATCTGTGTATCTGGGTTCAGTCGGCGTTACAGGCCTGTGCATGTTGCACTGTTAAGGCTTCGTCCCTGTTATGATTTCATCATAAAGGGACAGTCTGCAATCCACTGATGCTGTACTTCATCAATGACAAAAAAAAAGTTAACTCAAAGTTCTCTTTACCTGCTTTTTCAAGGACTTTCAGCTGCATGTAATGTCTTGGTGAGCAGGTGAGGTCAGCTCAGTGGATAGCAACACTGTGAGATGCAGCTGAAAGTTCACGAAAAGCTAGAATTAAGTTCATCTTGAGCTATGTTTCTATTTCTTTATTTGTTTTGCATTTCACTTGTAGCCTGATTGCCATCATGCTTTACATACTGCTCATAAGTAGGGAGGAGAAACACCTCTATTGAAAGGTGCGTCAACAAAACAGTTTAAACATTTGTATTTCTATCTGTATATAAGTGTGTTGTGTCTTCATTTTTGGCACACATTTTGGCAGTTAGAACTGTGAACTACATTCATACTAGTCTCAGAAGGATTTGAAATATTCAGGCTAACCTTGGAAACATTGCCTTCAGTGTACAATTTCTAAAATGCACAGCTACAACATGTGACTTCCAAAGTGTTCAATACTAAATGAATTTATAAGCTATTAAAATGAATTAATGAGTAAACCATAATAAGTAAGGGGGGCTTACAGTCATGGTAGTGGTTCTGTGAGGCTGCAGTTATGCACAGTTCTGCATTTTGTGAAATGTTAAACCAGGATGCCAACATGTCCACGATGCTAACAAGCTGATATAACAGTCATGATGTATCATATCATAGTGGGACTGACATAGAGTGCCCAAGTAATTACTAGGGATGGCCCAATCAAGTTTTTTTTTTAGTCATTTAATATATAGTGTCTACTGATAGTGTATTCTCTACATGCAAGTCAGAACATGTACATGTACAACATTAGCTGTAGTACCTGGTCGTACCTCTTACTATTTTTAACACTGTAGTGACCAGAGCAGACACAGACTATGGGCTGTTCTGTGTTGGCAAGCAGAGAGCATTGTGGGAGTTTAGCAACAAGAAGCATGACAGAGACAAGTGTGACACCTAATGTCGTCCGGCCAGTTAGTGCTTTTTTAAAAATATGTCCGGATGAAACTTATACTCTCCTATTCTGACATGTGTGTCGAGCAGATGTAAACAAAAGATTGGGCATGGAAAAGTGCTGATAACGATACGGATCGGTTCCTGATCCAGATCCTTGAGACTGTCTCCTGACATCCTTTGAATACTAATGTCTGCCGCATATCAACTAATTCAATTGTTGTCAAGTTAAAGTGTTTGACTCAAGGCCTAAACCCTGCTGGTGGGGCAAGATAAAGAGCCACAGGAAAGCATGAGTCTTTAGGGTTCATCCTCTGGATACCATGAAACATCTGTTTAAAATTATATGGCAATCCATCTAAGAGTTGTTGAAATATCCCTCACAGGGTAGGCTGAAGGACACAGACATCTCTAGAGCCACATTAAAACTCCACAATTACACTTTTTCTTTTAAAATCACTCTTTCATGACCACTGTGTTTCAGCCCACTAGATGCTTTAAGCAAGCTCAGAAAACATCAGACTTCTGCTCAACGTAGCAAAATTTGCTCTGTTGCTGCAGAAGCTAGTTCTTTGTCTCAGATTTACTTTGGCGCTGTCTAGCTAACAAGAGTTTGCTGGCTAGGTTTTGTGGCTGTGTGGAGGAAATAAATTAAAAAAAAGACATGAGAATGGGCAGAAACAATATGACTAAGTGCAAATGAAATAAAGCAGTTACTATGAAAACACACAATGCAATAATATTATTTTTAAAATATTTTTTCAGGATTTATCGATGATTTCTATGCTTTATTCTACTTTACTTTCTGTTTGTGATAACTTATTTTATCATACCTGATTTAGTATTGAACACTTTGGGGCTCCACAACAACAAACGCTTTCTTGTGGTTCTTGAGTCACTTCTAGTGTTATCTCATTCTGACTAAAGATCCCTTCCCGCTGCCATCTCAGGGACCTCGACACTCTTCAGTTAATCTATGAAGCACCAAGCACGAGTATAAACATGGACAAAATGTTGCATCACTCCTCTCACGTCACCAGGGTAACAGAAACCACTTTAAGGCACTTAAATGAAAAGACAATTACTTCAACACCGTCTCAGACTAATTCATAAAGAGATCACATTTTCAAGACATGATGCTGCTTTACAGGCACAACGTCAACCATTGCATAGTTTGACAAAATGGAGGCTGTGCTGTAACAGGGCTCTCAGTGTATGGCAGGTAGTAATCAACGAAGGCATACTTATGCAACATGCTACGACTAGCTTCTAAACAAACTGCGGAAATATACAACCGTACACCGTAAAGAATCTACAGTCTCATACAATATTCTGTATGCATCTGACGAGCCAAGTACAATAGTTAGTTTATGCTTAGATAAAAAAAAAAAAAAAAAAAGGCGGACAAACCATATTTCAATTTACAGAGGTCATTCCAGTGTTTTGACAATGTCATGCATTTCATACAAAATCCCAAAGCAGTCTCCTTATAGTCCTTGGCAATATAAATGTTCACATAGTGGAAAAAAAAAATCCTGAATGTGAAATGAAGTGGTATAAAAAAACAAAAAACAATAATTTAGGAAATTGATGGACTGTTATAAAAACCGAGATCAACACGCCTGTCGTATTAAAGTACACAGCGTGTGCTGAAAGAGTCGTAGTTTTACCAGTCGTCTGTCTGATCACTACAAAGTATACAATAAAACTTAATTGATTCATCTTTTTTAGATTAAACAAAAAATATTTATAGATGTATGTAAAAATGTTCAGATCTATCAAGTGAGATTCTTTTAGAACCTTCAACAGCCTTTTTTTTTTAATTTTGAGATTCTATTCCTTTTGTTTAATTTAATATTTTAGTGGGTTTGGCAGTGAGGAATGTACTGGTATTATATCTGGTACACACTGCTGGATCAAACAGCACTGTATGTTAAAGGACGCGTGGTGAAACTTGACCTTTCTGTCGTGTTATTGGATTGTTTCTCATTATGACACTGAATAAAAGGCTACTGTTAATCATTATCGGTGGTAAGTTTGTTCATTTCGTCCAGGAGACATATTAGGCTTTTCAATTTTTTTTTTTAATGTGCTTTAATTTATCATCTTAGGCTTTTTATAAATGCCTTGTTATAAATTATTTTTTAAGGGGAATGTGTAAATAAAGTCCTGTTTACATAGGTACATAAATAAGATCAAATCTACAAATGATTAATATTTGTCAAGCGAGAAATTTCAACTGGAAGACTGACAAAGACTCAGCTAACAGCCAAAACATGTGCATAGCAATACAACAACGATGTATAGACATCTTAATAAGGCATTGGCACATTCAAGTTCAATCTAAGACACAAAGAGTGTAAAGCACTATAGTAATAAATAGATTTTTTCTTCTTCTATTATTGCCAGTGATTTAAAAAGCAGTGTTCATCTCACCACAAAATATCTACATTTCTGACCATGATTTATAATTTCCCTAGATTCTTTGGAATCAATAGAAAAACACATAATCTAGCCTCTATCCAAAGATAAATGCATCTATATATTTTTTTAAATATAAAAACTTCTATTTTTTTGTAACTCATTGTCATCAAAATATTGATTAAAGCAGACACTTTAAAATCAAGTCCTTGAAATCAAGGTTGAGAGCTTCAAATGACATAAACAAAAGAGGAAGAAAAGAAAAAAAAAACATGAATGGAAAAGATTCAATACATGTAAACACAGGCGGGGGAGAAAGAAAAAAAAAAGTACACAAATGACCACGAACGGAAGAAAAAGCCTCTCGAGCAGTGTGTTAGCCGCCGACAGGGAACACTTGTAGCAGGGTTGAAGATGCAGGCGATGTCTCCTCCAGCAGGGGGTGCTAACAGCCCGGCTCGTTCTCATCCATGCTCACGCTGCTCTTGCGACTGCTGTCCTTTGAGGTGTCTGGGGAGACGGATGAGAGCAAAGGGTCCCCCCCTCTCACCGGTGATAAGGTGTCTTCCATGAGGATGTCGTTGAGTTTGGAACCCGGCTTGCTGTGGACGCTGTAGTGGCCCTCGGGGAAGTTGGAGTGGCCTTCGCTCAGCTCCAGGGCGCCGGGCGGTTCGGGAGTGCAGGCGGGGTGGTGTTGGTGATGGGGGTGGAGTGTGTACAGGTCCTGGTGACAGTCCTCCAGAGACGGTTCCTGCTTGATGGCCCGGGCCCCGAGTTCGGCGGAGCAGAGCGCCGAAGATGCGATGGCCAGACCGTGAGCCCGAGCCTGCATCTCTAATTCCTAACAGACGCACACACAAAAATCAATCAGTGATGGCTTTCACTGCCTTGATGTCTGTTAATCACATTAATCTCATGTGAGGGTTGGTTGGTCATGAATTCCTTTTCATTATTAAAAGGTACACTGTACTGTTTCCTCAGAGAAGCTGGTGAGCAGAGCTGTTACTTGTAGGTGACTTGTTTGAAATTGCCAACTGATGGAGCCATTTGAATGACTTCTCACCCTGGTGAAATATTTCCCCCCCCCATGATGTGCTGCTCTGATTAATTATTAAAAGGCAAACCCACAAACTGATCAATCATTCAATGTCTGGTGAGTGGAATCACACTGATTCCTAGCCTTGTGATCAATTTATTACAAGATGACAGCCCAAACAGCTGGATTCCTCATTAAATATGCAGCTTTTGCAGTGTGAATTAATTTCCCCGAAGCTTCTGTATTTCATAAAAGCGTAATAATGTCTTTTCAAGTCAGCAGAGGCGTTTTTTTATCTCACTGCAGCTAAAAGCATGTTCCTGACTGATATCTCTGACCCTGTGACTCTGTCTTCTAATGGCTTGTCTTCATCAAAGTCTTCACCTGTATTCTCAACATCAGATGTCGGTTGGCGTGCTCAAGCTTCTTCTGACGGCTCTCCAGCTCCTTGGCCCTCTGCTGCTCTCGCTGCAGCTTCCTGATGTAGTCCACTGATGCCTTCAGGATGGTGCCTTTGTTCCAGCGCATGTCGCTGAAAAATCACAGTGCAGCCATTATTCTTACATCCAACAGTTCCTCAGATCCGAAGTTTTGATGTCAGACAATCAGCAGTTTCCACTCCACAGAAATGTGAAGTTATAATTAAGGGTTTTTCATTTGAGGAATAAAAGGACACTGATGCTGACACCATTGAAAAGTTGAGTTTAACGGCATCAATTGTTCAAGTGAGTGACTCCGTATGCTATAATAGAGTGTAATTTATGCCTGTTCGGTTATAAAAACAAGAGGAGAAACAAGGAACAGAGCTGCTGTGGAGGTCGCAGAGGTTAGCTCTTTCCAGGAATGAATGCTATTTTGGAAATTTATGCCGAGGAGGTCACCAGGGTCACAGACAGTCGAAAGGATGACCCCTGTAAAATTGAACGTTGCACTGGAGGATTTGTAGGAGTAAAATTGATGTTTAGTAGACTAAATGGGGAAAATGTATCCACAGATGTATGATCGGTTTAGGTTCAAAGTGGGTGTAAGGCTTACGGACAAAAAAATGTTACTTTTCTAAATGTAACAACGCGATTAACTCCAAAGTTAATATGAGCAGTGAACAACTCTACTGCTAAGAAGTGCATGTATGTTTGCTTTTTCAGGATGTGCACTTATATAAGCTGGGTCTGTTTGTGAAAGGTAGTCTCTGAGTTTGTCTGTACATAGGTGTGTGTGTGTGTGTAGGTGGAGCACCCAGCTGGGGTTTAGTAAAACAACCAGAAGTGAACAGACACAACTAAAGAGGCTGCTAATATCCTCCCAGAACCACAGATCAAGTCAAAGGGCAGAGAATGAGAACAGAGTGAGCTTAAAGTCACTAATATGTTCATAATATCCTAATCATCATGCTGCATTTCCACCTTATGGATCTATCAGAGTTGATTCCTTCATCTGTGTTCCTACTGATTTACTTCAATCATGTAAACCCAGACATTTGTATACCCACATACAAGTTATTCAAAGATAGGCCCCCTGTTAAAAAGTCTGTCACAAACCTAATAGTGCCTACGTGTGTGGATAAAGTCCTTAATTACAGCTGAAGCTAATGTGGGGATTCATGTCTTTAGATACTATTCAGTATTTTTTTTTTGTACAAAATTTCCACTGTGATTTTCTTGAACAGTGTTATCTTGCCTTCATAGAGAGATGGTAACACAGTGTTCCTTGACTTTCTTGTCCTAACAACAAAGTCATTTTGAAACCGACTGACTCGGTACAAGCTTCAGCTGAAGTTCAATATTTTTCCACAGGACTCTTCCATTTTTATTGTGCAAGCAAGAAATCTCTTCATAACCAGTGTGGATAGACATGCTGAAAACATGTGTATCCTTCCATGTTGCTGTTCAATCATCTCTTTAACCTGCTTCTCATCTAATCTTGGATTTCTTTTTTACTCATCCCGCATTAGACTGACTTGTTGTTCACGATAGCCATTAAATATAAGAAAACTAGAAGATACATGACACATCCGTATAGATCTTTCATCGCAATTCATTTTTCTTGCCTTTTCCTTTTAAGATTTCACTCTTTAAGTAACAAATATTAAATCTTGTTGCACAGGAATGTTGCTATGCTTTTCAAGTCTGTTTTGAACAAGAAGGCTGAATATGGTAAGTGACTTACGGGTCATTGGATTTTGGAATTAAAGTTCCCAATTCCTTAATTCGATCATTGATGTTAAACCGCCGTCTTCTCTCAACTGCAGAACAAAATCAGAAAAAAGAAAGTTACCTAAATGCTATTGAGGATTATCTCATTAAACAAAATTTGAACATTTATTTAGATGACTTCTTTTTGCAAACATGATAATGCTATTGCAACCATAATGACATTCGCAGAGTATAGTGCAATTTAAACTCACTCAGATTATGGTTGTCTTTTTTCTGCCTCTCCTTTGCCATCGCTCTTACCTCAGCTTCTGATAAAAACACATTTTGATTAGTGGGTGAAATCAGTGCAACAGATATCTTCAACATTTTGAAGCCATGTAGTCACACGTACCCACAGGGAACCCTTCAGGCCTTTGATAGTTGTCAAATTTGCCACAAGATCCAGACTTATCCAGCATATGCATGATGGCCGGGGATTGTGAAACTATGTGACAAATAACGTTGTTTTCAGTATCAAAATGCACAGAATGAATGAACGAATACAAGTACAATGGAAACAAAAACATATCGAGTCAACATCCCCAACACCAAAGAGGGAATTACAGGAGCTGGACGAATTCTAAAATGCAAAATAATGGGCTGCACAAAGGCCTGGAGAGTAGAACTTCATATATGTTGTTAGAGAATACCAGATATCACTGTTAATTTTAACAGCTCAAATGTTCCATAGATTTATTGTGATGACAGAAGCCATTTAGTCATTTGTATGTCTTTTGCTGGGACAAACTGTCCTGCTTACCAGAGTATTCCCTTTTGATGTTGGGCAGGTTGGCAGGGCAGGAGTTGCTGATGGGAAGACCTTGCTGGGACATACCCTGGTTACCGTACATGTCCATGAGGTTAGCAGGAACTGGGATCTGAGGGGACGCAGGAAAATCACTGATGAGCAAAGATCACAACGTTCTTCTATCGATGCTAATCAGCATTACAGGTCACACGTAATGAGGAAGGTTTTAACATAAAAACAGGCCTTTGAGAAAAGCATCATGATTTAAAGAGTTAGATGGACACAACTCTCCTGTCTGTCAGGCTACGTCCACAATGATATGTAGCGCCCACACTACCCCAGCATTTAAAGAACCCTAAAACAACCATTTTTGGATGTGCTGCTGATCAAGATTTAGCTTAGACGGACAGAAACAGAGGCTTTTGGAAACAAAGACACCCACATTTACTTTGTGATCGAGTCTTATCAGTCACTGTGACCTCCCCTGACTCATCACACGATTATCACGTGACTCTTTCCTGCAAGAAGACAAAGACATGGGCTTTGACTGTCTGCGGTTAATTCAACACGGACAACGAATTGCAGGCGTTACTTATCTTGTTATCTATGCCAACAGCTGTTTCGCAGTTCAGAAAATTTCTGTCCGTGCTTTAAACCATTTCTGTTCTGCTTATGTGGTATGTTCTACAATCAGCAACCAAGCTCCTGCTTCGCGTTTACATCGACACCTGCCTGCCCTCTGCATTGGCTGCATGATGTGTGTTTTTAGCATGCTCAGAGATTATTTCTGAAATGCTCGTCTGGACGGAGATTATTTCTGTTTTAAAACGCTGGTTCAAGATGAAAATGTATTAGTGTGGATGCAGCCTCAGTTCCTAGCTAGTTAACACAATGCATCCTGTTTGTTTAATCCACAAAAAAGACACATTTGAAGTGAGGAAAAACAACAAATTGTGCATTTAAGAGGGCTGGCATGCTGGACCTTTTCTGAATTTCCTAAACTGTTGAAAAAGTCACTACTAAAATGTCCAATTTTATTTTTATTTGGATGAAATGAAAAATACTTTATTCATCCCAGAAGGGAAATTCAATTGCTGATGCGCTCCAATGCTACTTCTATAGTACCACACGATGTAGTATGCCACAAAAAGGATTTAGCACAGCTCAGTACTTAGTATATCAAATGTAGTATGCCAAAGATAGCCAGATTTCCTCCTACATCCAGTTGGATTTTGCAGTATGCACATTTTTCTGGCCATTCTGATCCACAATCCTCTGGACAGGTCCAGACTGCAGTGATAAGACAAACTAGTGTCTCCCAGTTACATGCATGCTGCATGAAACAGTAAATACTTTGTAAGGGCAGTTGAGTATGTAGTGTAAATAAAAAGTATTCAAATGCAGCCTTTGTTTCTTCTTTAGTGTCACATAATTTGCTGATGTCTTTATGCTAAAACACACCACATGAAACTCCCTTACGTGGTGACCTTTCAAAAGAAAGAAGTTCTTGGTGTGTATGCAGAGCGAGAGTTGAGGGTGAAGCATCATAATTTTGTACACACATACCGTGTTTGCCATCTGAAGTCCTGGGTCCATCAGGCCGAGGATATCGTCACTGTAACTGGACTCCAGACTAATAATGTCATCAATGACATCATCCATCTACAGCAAAACAGAATGACTAAATGAGTAAGCAATCACAAAAACAATGCGCACAATCAGTCTAAATAAGAGCTCACCTCTTTCTCGCAGTTGGAGTTGAGGGTCAGTAAGGCCATAGGGCTGTTGGGGGCGCTGTTGCCCGGCCCTGGCGGCATGCCCCCGTGGTCAGAGGACTGGTTGGGGCAGGGCAAGCTCAACGCCTGAGAACCAAGCTTTCCCAGGTACCGCTTCACCTGCTGCTGCTGGGAGCGCTGGATGTGGTACTTAGTGGGGTTCTCCAAGTGAGTCTGGACCTATTGGTGGAAAGCAGAGCAGGAAAAATGAGGAGAAAAGAAAGAAATTATTGACACGGAAAGGTATCTGGTACAAAGATGAGTGGGTGTGTTGATGGTTAGAGGAAGAGATGCTCCTTGTTTAGGAAACAATCATATAAATATACTCCTTGGTCATACTAGCAAATGAAATGTCACTGAGAGAAAGAGATTCATTTCAAATAATACAAAGTTTTTTGATATGTGCTGCCAAATAAGTCTTTTATTAGATTAAAGTAACTCTAAATAAAGCTCAAAGTCTTGCCTCTCCCCTGTATTCTGCAATCCTGACTATAATATTAAAATAAACCTGACAGAGATGTCAAATCCTACGATGCATAATGCATTTTTCTTTTGAGACGCTGTCAAGAGTTGTTATCTCGGAGTCTCAGAAGCAAACACTTTGTACATATTTTCCTTCGGCTCGACTAATTTCTGCTCCTCTAAATTCACGGTCCACATATTTGAGCAACAAAAAATTACACGCACGCCCGTCTCTGTACTCCCAGTTTAATGATAAATTTGATTTCTGTGGATCATTAATCCCCACACAGCATTAATGATCCAGAAAAGCTTCTGCAGGCAAATAAACAAACTTCAGAGACAGCGTTTGTCAGGCTGTAACACATTTTAAATGGAGCAGAGCTGCAGCGTTCCAACTTACATTTGGAAGTCTATATTTAAACCTTCCCCCTCTTTAGCCTGAATTTTTGATGCAATGATGAACAAATTCGGCGATTTAGTAAAGACAGACACATCACTGAATATAAAAACATAACGCATGAGCACTTTCAAAGTCACGTCTGCATTAATGTTAAATAAACAGTAGAATTTAACCTGATCCACGTCATGTTATCTCCCATGTAAGTTCATTTTAAACATACCTCGTAGGGTTGGTATCCAAGCATCTCTAGCATGATTTCCTTTTTCAGGCAGTCCAATTAAATAACAAAAGAAGAACCTTAAACTCCTGTGTTTGACTTCTATCTAAACTAAGAAGTAGCTGTAGCTGCTTCCTTCTTGGTTGCACCAGACGACTAAGTCTGCTAGGATTAGAAGACACATGCAGCTCATCTTTTAAAAGGCAAGGAAAGTAATTAGTTATGCATGTCAGAGAATCTCAGTCAATACAATGAGCCTTTTCAAATTTGTGTTGTTTTATGTAAAATCTGTATTTATTCCTTTATGGTGTATCACTTGATGTCAGGATGTGGGGCTAACAGTTAGAGTCTTTGTTTTGCAAGGCCACCTCTTTTACTGAAACTTGCCCGGGGCTGTTACTTTGCCCCATCCACTTTTTAACCCATGTGGATAATTGGCATGTGTTCCCAGTTCAACACAGCACAAAGAATAAAGTCTATTTCTTCCTTGTTTGTCTCCGCGTGTCTCTTAATGACATTTTTAATAGGCTACAAAAAAGACGTATCTTAAAAACTAATGAATAACAGCCTCAGCGTTTTTTTTCTTTTTCATTTTTAAACTGATGCATTTGTTCTGCATAAGGCCAGAGGATCGGCTTCATTAACAGACCTGAGGAGATCACAGGTTCTAGACGAACTCTTAGCTACCTCTGACATTTACTCTGCGCCTGTGAAAACTTTCTCAGTCCACATGCTGAACTCAGCAGTGACATCCCAAACGATACGGCTGTTGAAGCGGTACGAATAACTGAACTGCCTCCAACAGTAATTTATTTCATGAGTAGGAGAAAACTGCACTGGCTTTTATTTACTTTTGATGAGAGATTTTCAGTCTCATATTTTTTAAAACTAACAATAAAAACGCAGTAATGTTCACAGAGCCAGTCTTTGTGTGCAGGTTTGTATTCACACAATGCATGTGAATCTTACTATGATTTAAAATGACTTTAATTTTCTGCAAACTGGTGACCTAGTTTATCACTTGCCATGTTGTCATCTCTTATTCTATAGTGCATAATAGGTATTATTATACAGTATACACTGTGTGCGTGCTTCATTAGGTAAACCTGAACAGTCTAATATGACTATTCTGCCACAAGCTCTACTTTTACGACACATGTAATGTTCAGGTTTTGATTGGACACAGTCATAGTGATGCTATTTCAATTCCAATGCTAGTTAGTGACGCCTTGTGCTGGACTTCATTATGTTCAGAGGTGTTTCTAACAACTGGTTCCACTCATGTTTGTAACTCAGGAGAACTAGTGCTCAGTTTAACGTTGCAGCATGAAGTGAACTTACACATGTCCCACAACGAAAACTAAACCTAAACTCTATAAAGTCACAATCAATGGCAGAAGGTTTGAATGAATTGTATTAAACTGTAAAGGTGAACAAAATAAACTGCCCATTAACTGGCTTTCTGTGATCATCATTTTTTTCAGAATCTCTTTCAGAGCCCCTTCTCCATGCTCTGATACACCATCATTGTTCTGCAGGGGGAGACTCATGTGAGCCACATTAACATTCTGTGTATCCTGCAGGTATGACTGAGGACACTGCAGGCTGTAAGTTGTCATCACAGGATTGTAAAGCTTACAGCACTGAGGGCATATTTACAGCGTGCCAATGACACATTAAGAAGAGTGATATCATGCTTTGGGCAAAAGGATTGGATTCATTAGTGTTCACCACTTACAGCATCATTTAGTCTTTACTTTGTTCTCATTATAGAGTTTGACATTCGTGCATTTTTATATTTATACGAGCTGATAACATCTTGAGGATCATCAGTAATGACTCAACTCCTCTGCAAATCATTTTTTTCAAGCCACTTAAACTAAACACTAAACACACTGTATGAAAATATGCTTTACACGTTGTGAAAAGAGTGTCGTTGATCCTGATCATAGACTGAACTCATAGCAGAGTATTTAGAAACCTAATCCAGATGGATATACTTGAGCCATAAATGTGCAACCCAATTATTAGTAATGCATGCGTAAATAACGTGTAAACAAACCGTGAGCACGAGTAATCTTTGCTGCTTATCAATGAAACTGCAATCGAATTCAGATTGGGTTGATTCTGGCTAAAAGACAACTGTCCATATAGTTATTTTATTATCCTCTCTGTTTATCATTTTAACTTTACACTGACACTAAACCTTTGTGGTTGAATTTTACGTTTGTCAAGTTTGTATTTCATTGAGAAACGCTGAAAAGCTTAGTTATGTTAGGGCTGCAATTAGGAATTATAAAGATTTTGCTGATTAACTGTTTGGCCTATGACATATCAGGGAATAGTAAAACACTGAAAATATCACATTCGACAAAAAAGGAAATATTCAGATTTCAATATAAATGTTGACGTTTTTTCTTAAAAAACTGACTGTAATGTTCAACAATCAATTTGGATTACTAGTTTCTTGTTACCTGACAGTAACTATCAGCAAAGAGCAACGTAGAAACATTAAGGTAGTTATTTAGATGAACATTGAATCAGTAATCTATCGAAAAAGATCTTCAGGTTTGATTTAGTTCTTAGATATTACACATTTGGTTGAAATTTAAATGGAAAATCAAACAATCCCACGTGCACATGATGCGGTTTAAATGTGTGAACAAACAAAAAGGTTCAAGTACTATCTAATTTTTATTTAAAATATTAAACTTAGGGCTGCAAGGTGGCGCAGTTGGTTAGCACTGTTGCCTCGCAGCAAGAAGGTCGCCGGTTTGCATCCAGATGGGGACACCGGGATCTTTCTGCGTGGAGTTTGCATGTTCTCTCCGTGCAGCGTGGGTTCTCTCCAGGTTCTCTGGCTTCCTCCCACAAGTCCAAAAACATGTTGAGGTTAATGGTGATTCTAAACTGTCCGTAGGTGTGAATGTGAGTGTGCTTGGTTGTCTGTCTCTAAGTGTAGCCCTGTGATAGACTGGTGACCTGTCCAGGTGAACCTGCTTGAGTCAGCTGGGATAGGCTCCAGCCCCCCCGTGACCCTAGTGAGGATTAAATGGTGTATATATAATGGATGGATAGATAATAAACCTACCCTGCTATTTCCTCCATTTCACTCTGTCATAATCCAGAAATTATCATTAGCTTGTTTAATAAAATCCTATTTGTCTTGTCAGTTGGTTCCTAATATCACTTCCACACTTTTTAGGTTTTCCCTGTAAAAGAGCACGTTGTCCTTCTTGTAAGGGAACAATCGTCTCTTAATAGTAGCCAGTTTTGAGAAAAAAGAGTAAACAGAGCTGCTTTAGAGACTCGGCTTGTTAATTATCATGCTCTAAATCTCTGAAGGTCAGATTTTATAGCTGTACAAAACATGCAGAAAAGATCAGTTTTTATCTTTTTATTTTTTATCATTGCACCAGTTTCTGTTTTTTTTTTCGGTTCACTGAATAGCTTTAAGGCTCTAGTGATGTCCTGCCTTATGATAAACTGGTAAGTTGTAAGTTGTCAATTTTCCACGGATGCTCGAAATGAATCTGTTCAGACAGCTCCAACGCTCAGAAGATACATGGTATACACTGTGTACCTTCAAGCATTGGATGCAGACCAGAATCACTAAAGGCTAATATTATACAGTAAGATATTTAACCCTCAGTATGCTCCCATGCTGTCATTTATATATGATATATTTCTGCCAAATATAAACTTTCAACACGTTGCATTATTTTTATTTGGTTCACTTTTAGCTGGAACTTGTCGACGAGAAAAAAAGAGAAGGATTTACAGCATGTTTTTCTTGCTGCTTTTCTGTCCTGTTAATGATCTCACAACCTCTGACATTTATCTTGTGACCCTTTGTGGGGATCCAGACCCCGACTTGTAGTCCATCACTGGAAGCATCTACAGAAAGACCTTTCATATACGGAGACACAAAGTTCCAGTGGCTCTGTTTGTCTAATTCCACACATCCACATAACTGGTATTGTCTAAAAATAGAAACCAAAAACAGTACAAAGGACTGCAGAAGGCCCATACAACTGTCTCTCTCTCTCTCTCTCTCTCACACACACACACACACACACACACACACACACACGCACACACACAAAATCCTAAAATAGAAACAAAGGGGGCATTAAGGGCATTATGCGCACAAGACAAAGTATAAAGGTGCCCCAATTAAAAATAAAAGCACAACTATATAAACCGATTACAACAGCACATGTAACAAACAGTTGGGTGTTATTCTGCAAAAGTTCTTTCTCCTTATGGTTTCTTCAGTGCAGATATGTTCAGAGCCAAAAATGATTAGGATGATCAATGGAGCAGCTGAACAACAAAAAATATTAATGACTGTGATTCTACTGTTTACGCAATTTTTGAGGCAAAAACATTCACAGCTTCTCGATTGTGAGGATTTGCTGCTATAAGAGAGTAAATTGAATCTTTTGGGGGTTTTGGACTGCAAGCAATTTTGAGATGTCAACCTGGGATTTATGAAATTATGAGATGCATTTTTTCCAGCTCTTTGATCTGAACTCATTGAAGGAATAATCAAGACACTATTAGCAGATTAATCAATAATTAGGTAATTGGCATTAATTGGTAATTGCAGTCCTAAATTGATTAATCAATCCAAATTTTTGTTTGTTTTCTTTCTCTCACGGTTAACAGAAGAATGCACTGTGCATAGCGATTTTTCTCAAACAATTAATTGAATAGTTATGGAAATAATAAGCAGCTCGGTTCCGCTAATGTAAAATCAATCACATAGATTTGGTAAATAATGATGAATGATCATAATTTATCAAGCCAGCTAAACTGAGTTTCATTTTGTCTTAATGTTGAAACGAACACTGGTGATTTTTCAAGCTTGTTTTGGCCTCAGGGATTTCCTAAATTATCACACATAATTAGATGATCTCACTGCTCTGAATAAGTTCACTGGAGCCCCTGAAGGGCCGCAGACCTCAGACTGGAACATCCCGGTCCTGCCAATACATACTGCTGCTTTTGTTAAGATGCAATAATTGTGAGTGTGACAAATCATTTGTTTTTTAGGTGAAAAAAAAAGATCCCTTTTCATGGCGTGTTGTGGACAAATATGCACAGTGAACATCGACGGGGTCTTCGTCGCTGTATAGAAAAAATGTAGGAGTCTAAACATGGTTCGTTGTCTCAACACTACTCTGACATACACTGCAATATACCTCTAACACTAATCATTCAGTTTGTCATCTTGTGAACAAAGTCAGCAGGCAGAGAAATAAATAATAAAGGTATCTTGCTGCCAGCAGCCGGGATTTGACCTTTACTTTGCCCAACTTCACTTAATACAACATTTCCAAAGTACACTATACAGAAATGTGACCTCAACTTCACAGCATCTGCAACCACAGCAAACAAAACAGCCTGTTGTTTATCTGTTCGCTTTTAGCCGTCGACGTGCCCGAGGGCCTCTGCAACATAACCCCCAAAGAGTCAAAAACACTCGGCAGAAACAAGCACAAAGCGTCCTGCTGTACTGAGAGAGGACGCAGGGTGAGTGCAGAATGACAAACACTGATTTGTATTTTTTTTGACTTGCATGCTACAGGCATTCCATGATGGTCCTACCAGGATACATTAACGAGACTGCCCCCATTTGCTATGCGGACCAGAAGAATAGGCCACTTTGTCTCACAGTTAAGCTGCTAACGTGCTCCGCGGAGCTCGCAGACGACAACTGTGATGCTAATGCGAGCAGCTACATCACACCAACCTGTGGTCTTCTCCTCCCCTCACGTATTGTCACGCTATTATGCAAAATGACAACGTCATAAAAACACTTGTGTGCTTAAGTGGTAGTTGTTGTGGTGGCAATTAGCATGAACCTTTAAAAACACATGATGGTGTTTGGGATTAGGTTGCTAGTGTACAGCTCTAACAGTCAGAAAGCTAATATTAAATTACTGGGACTATTCATTAATCAATACTTGCTGATGTTAACAGAAATGCACTTATGATTACACTGTATGCTTATGAAATGATTACACAGCACAGTGCAGCCTAAATAGTATTTATGCCATAGTATAATGCAATTTTTACACCAAATCAAAGATGTTCAATTCGATTAAGATCTTCATGTCTCAATTCACGAATTCAGCTCAAACTGAAATATCAGTCTGTGTACGCTTTCTGTGGCATACTGGTCACGAGCTACATCGACTGTATAATCCAAATGAGACGTACATTTTGTACTGAGGAGCACTTTGTTCTTTTTTTTTTTTTTTTTCGTCTTGTCACCATAAACCCTAGAAATCATTTTTTAACGCTTTTAGGAAGTTATCCTACATAAATTTCAAAGCAGTGTTTTTTTTCTCTTAAATATGCCATGGAATGAAAGCAGTGGGGGCTAATTACGAGCATTCTTCACTGAATTAGCGTTCGGTGTGTGGTAAGGCCTTTGTCTTGATCCCTAAACTGATCCCTTACTTATTCCCCACAAGGTCAGAGGTCACTTGGTTAATTAAGGGCCCAATCAGTCTTTAGATAAACTCATCTGAGCTTAATGTTTGCACTTTTTGAGGTCCAGCAGCTCTGCCTGGTACCCCTGAGCTTTGTGTGGACTCTGCTAATCTACCCACAGACAGGGGAGCAGGTTAACCCAGCTCAACAGCGCCAAGCTGGAACGGCCTTTTCATTTGAGGACTTCAGTCAATGAAGAATGTCTGTAAGCTCTCGCCAAAGCAGTGAAAATACTCTAACTTGATGTATTGTACACGGAGTGTGGGTTCGGGGTGGGGGCGTCCTAAACCTCTCAAAGAACTGCAGATTATGGAGAGCAAGTAATGTTTATGCTGCATGCAGAGGGTAATGTTTTCAATGGATTTACTGTATTGTCCTCTGCTGCTGGACCATGCCACACACATATCCAGGGTGATGAAAGCGTGGCCGAGCAAGTAACCATGAAATCGTCAAATGTGTTGTGGATGGATTTAACTCAACAAAGATTACTCAATAGCTCGCAGTATATCAGTAACTTAATCTAAGGTTGTACAGTTTGATTAAAACTTTCATGCATCCTTTAATCAGAGCTCCTTTTCCCACTGAGTGGGCTCAACGAAGGCTAATGATGTACAGTGTGCGCTGACTGGACTGCAGCTCTATTATCTTTCTGAGTGCAATATTTTATCACAGCAATTTCTGACATAATGTTATTTTCCATTGCAGCCATTACTGAAGGATGAGGGTTGGACCGATCCACACAACCCTATACAACAAGTTCTGTTCAGGTTCATGCTTTTGAGTGTTCACAAGAGACAGGGGGAAAGGAGAAGGATGGAAGATGGGGGTGGAAGGGGGAAGTAGGAGCAAGAGTAAATCTGACACATGTTAACCATCTAAACATGCAAACTTGTTGAATACAGTACGAACAATCTTTTCCAGAACTGCACATTTAATGTTGCATAAAATTCAGACTTTTAAGCAGCCAGGTCAATACTAGGTCAAATGCACAAAAGTGATTATATATGTACCTGATTGCACAGCCGTTCCATAAAACAAAAAAAACTAATTGAAATCAATCAGAAAAGCAAAAAAAAACAACAAAGCTCATATGATGTCCCAGTTGCAGTAATGCAACATCTAAGAAGCATGAAAATGTGGATACACACAAGAATATACAAACAGGCATGTGTCCTCTTGACTGACTCGACTCACACTGCAACACCTTCACACCTTCTTAATGATGTAAAAGCTGAATTTTCCAAGAAACACAAACTTGAAAGCGACTCACTGAAGCGTCTTGTTAAGAACACCTCAAAAACTCTCCCAATCCGAATGCAAAATGATCCAAATCACCACCGTATGGAGTTTTTTTTAAACAACAAAAACCTACATTTATGGAAGATAACTTTAAAAAAACAAACAAAATAAACCCCACTAGATTTAACCACAAACTAGCAAATCGCAGAAATTCTGAGTCTTAGAAAAGCACATCCAGCTTTACGCAACACATTTCTACCGATAATTCATCAAGATTACAACCTCTCTGAAAATGCATGCAGAAGTGAAACAAGAAAACTCACCAAAGTGCCTCGTTCAAGTGTACCCTCAAACACAACGGTCTCTACTCATACAGAAAATCTTAGGAGTCTCTTGTCCCTCGGACTGCCAGGGAATCAAAGCTATGAAAAGATGTGAATGTAGCTGAGCAAATAGGATTAAAGATGGCTAAATCCAAATGGCTGGAAGCACAGCATGCATTAAAGAGGAATTCTCTCAGGAAAGATAATCCCCATATACGCATTTTAACACACTTCACTCACTCCCGTGTGTGTTTTTTTTTTTTTTTTTACACACAGTCATAGTAAAGCCACGATTGCCTGACTGTCCACACACGAGTCAATAAAATCTATAAATACAGCTCCAACCATTCAGACTGCCACAATGACACATACGACTTCTAATTCCAGAGGTGGAAACTTTATACAGACACTGTAATAACTTTGACAGCCTGCAAACAACACATGCTGCCACGTTCCCTCCTCCCCTCTCCATTGGCTCCTTACCTTCAGCACCTCCATTGGTACCTGTGCAGCGGGCGGTAAACTGACATTGATGGCAGGGGTCTGGGCCGCTGTGGTTTGTGGGTACTGGGAGGCCTGCTGCCTCTGCTGCTCCCGCCGCTCCTGCTCCTGAAGCTGCTCCCGCATCAGCTGTTGCCGCAGCAGGATGCGTGATGTCATGGTGGAGGAGCTCAGCGGGGGCTTGGATGAGCTGTGCTGGTCCGACGGGCTGCTGCCGAGGGGAGGCAGATGCCAGACGGGCGAGCAGAGGCGGAGGGAGAAAAAAGCGAAAGGGCCGATTAGAAAGGTGAGGTGAAGAGAGGCGATAAGGCAGACAGTGATAACACGGAGAGGGTAAAGAGAGGTCAAGAAGGGGCAGACATGAAAACAGGAAAATCTTGAATGCAGAGCTGCAATAATTAGGTGACTGATTGATGTAGAGTTGAACTACTGAGATCCTTCAGACCATTTTGCAAGCAAAAACATCTGCAAGTTTCAGCAGCTGCAAGGATTTGATGCTCTTTGTTAACAGTTGGTCGGGCAAACTGAAGCAATCTGAAGAAATCACACTTGCCCTCTTTTCACTATCTTCTGATGTTTTCCAACTAAATAACTCCACTTAATTCTTAGCTGCAGCCCTACTTTTTTGCTCTTGCAGGGGTAATTACTCTAAACGAAACCTTTTCAGTGTCAATGCATCAATTACAATGCGTTTTCAAAATGGTAAACTGTGACTCTGGGGGTTTTGGAGAGCAGAAAGCTACTGCGCTTCAACATTTGCAGATTTAAACACAACAGAAAGAGGAACATTTCGCAGAAAAGGTTGCTTCAGTTTTCCCACTCTCTTAAATTTAGACGGCTACTCCCCAGACAGAGTCCTGCAGTCCTAAAATAGAGAGACTCTGCTGAAGCAGAAGTTGTCGGGATGAAGCCTTCATCGAGTGAGTGATCCTTTTGATAAAACTCAGTAAAACGTCTGGCCAATCCAGCTGTGCAGTAATCGCACTAATTAGCCAGTGGAGTCAAACACAGCCTCGGTCTGCAGCGTATTCAGTGGGTGTTGAGCCCTCAACATACCATAATTCTCTCCCCGGCACTGCATATAATCTCATTGTTTGATACCACACCCACTGAACCCTGCAACAAATATCAGACCAAACCATATTTTAGAACCAGTGTTGACAAAGTCAAACATCCAATTTGAGATGGAAAATAGATTGTTAATGGAAAATGAGTCAGTTAACAAAGAAATGTAATGACTGAATCACAGCAAAACAGAGAATGAACTTTAGCTTGTTCTCTGAAAGTACTGCAGCAGATCGGGTCTCTCAATCCGACAGTTTTTTCTTTTTTCCCCCCCTCAAGTTCTTTGTACCCAACACACTCAGTCAGGTTTAGTGTTCATATGCATAATTCCTTTGTCTGTGTGACTTTGGGTGATTGTGTTTCCTTTCATCCCAGAAATTTCAAACAAAAGTCACTGGATCTGAATGCTAAAACTCTTCATTTCCACTGCCAGAACCAAAGGCTTTGATTTTTTCCTTTCTTTCTTTCTTTAATCTACTTCTCTGTTTGAGTGTTTGAATTCTAAGACAGCCTGTAGTTTCATTTCCTTCTTTCCTATTCCCAGTTAATATGCAGAATTTGATTAAAGTAGAACTGGGAAATTTTATTTAAATAATCAATTACTCATTCATCATGTTTTTTTATTTGTCAGTTTCCATTTCCTCCAGCTCTTCAAACGTGACTATTTGATGGTTTTCTATGACAAAGAGCTGAATATCTTTTGCATTGTCAGTTATATTTTTGGGCAATCACAACCTAGCAATTCAAAGATGTCGTTTTGAGCTGTAGGAAACTGAATTTTAATTAGGGAATTGAGAAGATAAATAACAGATAATTCATCCGATGTGAAATGGTCATAATTACGGCTCTAAATTAAACACCGATTTGAAACAGCTTCTTTGATCTTTGTCATATTCTGTCCTGAAGAGTGCATTTTAATTTAAAATTCAGTAATGTTCTACACTTGTTCAGACTTAATATGCTTGGAAAAACGAATTTGTTGTATACACACACATGCACATATTGAACATTAGGTAGTTGTAGCGGTGGAAAGTAAATTAATGCATTTACTCAAATACAGGCCTGAACTCAATTTAGCTTTGAGGAACTTTGTACCTTCACTCCGTTACAGATCACAAGCAAATATCAAATTCTCTATTCCATGAAAATGATTTGATGGCTGTTCTTACTGTGATGGTATGGATTATTAGGACAAAATACAATATACAAATTAAGCGACACAGTAGTATATATCGTACATTAGTTTAACCTAAACTCACCACTTACAGCAACAACATTAAAGTGATATCAAATAGTATTATTAAATATTTAGCACTTTTACTTCCGTTACCTGAAATAGTTTATCATTATTTCGCCTTTTATGCACACGTGGGTAATTTCTGCTCCACCTACTTGCTATGCAGCAAATTTTTGGGGTTCAAATTTAGTATTGTATTTTTTTGCATCTGTATTATGTATGGGTGTGAGCACAGCAACTAACATACAGTTGGTGGATGTCTTTCTCCAACTCGCATTTTACATTAACATGGTTCTTAGAAAACACATAGACCGAGTACAGCCGGAGAGCACAACTAAAAGACACGATGTTGTGATGTATCTCTGCACAGGAATCTGTACGTCTGCCTCTCCTGAAGTTTAAACCGCCAGGCTTCCCCGCTCAGTCTTACAGTTTGAGTTTTAACAGTTTTGGCGTGCGCTGTTCTGGTGAAAACATCTTCACACCCCTGCAGGCAATCAGAGCGAAAACAAATTCTTCGCCACCTCCGACACAACAACTCGAGGTGCAGCATCGCCTCTGGGCACAAGAAAGGGTACACCAGTTTGTCTTCACCTCACAGGAGCATGAAGTGTCAGAAAGCACAGACACATTTCCCAACCATGGGAACAAAATAAGATCCTCAGTGTTGTTTAAGGACACTTCAGCAGACATGATGAGGTGGGGGGGGAAATGAGTTTTACATGATGTTTTACATCTGGTCCAAAAATTCTATCAAATACACTAGTTCACGAAATTATGAGCAATATCTTGCATAATTACAGATGCTTTTTTTTTTTTTACAATACAAATGTTGAATGAAAGTGTTTAATATCTATATGCACTCCAATATCTATCTAAACAATATTGTGTTACACGAGTATCTACATCCATCCATCCATCCATCATCTATACATCGCTTAATCCTCACTAGGGTCACGGGGGGGCTGGAGTCTATCCCAGCTGACTTAGGGCGAAGGCAGGGGACACCCTGGACAGGTNATGAGTTTTACATGATGTTTTACATCTGGTCCTAAAATTCTACCAAATACACCAGTTCACGAAATTATGAGCAACATCTTGCATAATTACAGATGTTTTTTTTACAATACAAATGTTGAGTGAAAGTGTTTAATATCTATATGCACTCCAATATCTATCTAAACAATATTATGTGTTACACGAGTATCTACATCCATCCATCCATTATCTGTACACCACGTAATCCTCACTAGGGTCACGGGGGGTTGGAGTCTATCCCAGCTGACTCAGGACGAAGGCAGGGGACATCCTGGACAGGTCACCAGTCTACCAGCCAAGCACACTCACATTCACACCTACGGACAATTTAGAATCACCAGTTAACCACAATGTGTTTTTGGACTGTGGGAGGAAGTCGGAGAACCCGGAGAGAACCCACGCTGCACAGAGAGAACATGCAAACTCCACGCAGAAAGATCGCGGGTGTCCTCACCTGGATGCACATCGGCGACCTTCTTGCTGCGAGGCAACAGTGCTACCAACTGCGCCACCTTGCAGCCGTGATACACGAGTGACAATTACATTTTTTTTCCTTGCACCCCCCCCCCCCTTTTTTTTTAGTGTGCCTAAAAGCTTTCTTGTGAACAACATATGTGATAGCGATACTTTTTAAAATGACCTCAAATATCCTTAAAATATCTTCATATTGTACATTTATCTCAGACACATCTTTAGTATCTCTGCAATGCAGTTACTTCATAATTATTTGTGATTATTTACACCAATATCAATATAACTGTGATGTCCAACAAGAACCTAAAATAAAAGTTAGAAAGTTTAGAATATCAGCCCCATGGGTTTCTAATTTTAATTAGCCTATATTTAAATAATTACAGGATAGCAATCCCAGCACTTTACTTTTTACCTAAGGCCTATTGAGTTGTAGCACCTCAACATTTTTAACATTTTCCTGACTATCAGATTGCCTGTGTTTGTCTGTGTGCATGAATGACCAGAAACCTCTCTGCAAAGCAAAGCTCAACCTCTCTGATTCGTTCTCTCTCTTTTTCTCTGCTTCTTCCCTTTGACTGTTTGGTGGCTTTTTGCCAAACGGACCACTGAAACACATAAAAAGCTCTTTTGTCCTTTTTAACTTTTTCACTCTTGTGTGTGCACACACCTCCTCTCATGTTTGTGTGCATCTCAAAGAAGAAAAAAAACAAAACAATGGTCGTACAGTCTTGAAAAGCCCCACCCACCCAACTCATGATTCCTCTGATTGTGCTCACTGTGCTCCTCCATCAAACTCCACCATTAGTCAAACTGTCAGAGCTGAGTGTTTGATGCAGGATTTAATGACTGACTGACTGACTGACTGACAGACAGCAAACAAAACAAAAAAATTAAGTAGCTTTGCATCCTGAAAGAAGTGAAGGTAAGCGACAGTGGTTACTGAAGTGCCAAAAGTCTGATCAGAGTCAAAACACTGAGACAAAATCTATAATACAGACACACTGCACCTCTAAAACTGCTCACTATTGCCTGGTAAAAGGCTGCCTCTGCTTTGCACACCTAATGACCCCCTTGTGACCAAAGAACAGCTCTGCCTAATGGACAAAAATGGTACAACAACAACCTCACATAAAAATTATTAGCACTTCAACAAGACTTTCTATTACTTCTTTCTTATATGAAATATAAACAAATGTCTTTAAACTCTTCTGTTGTTAACTTTGTGTAAAAAATATTTATTTGTCACAAGAACATAAGATTTTATTTTACCTAAAGTTTTCACTTCTTATTTATGAATCAATGACTAATTGCAATCAGCTCCATGATCATCTGGCAAATTATGAGTCAAATACAGCCCCAAGCATTCAGCACAAAATGCACAAGAAGCAATCTGTTTAACCTATGATTGTATCCACTTCCCACACAACTCTGTGCACGCTGTCCTTCACGTGGACATAAAGTGTTGTACACACACACACACACACACACACACACACGGATTCCACAGTCACGCCTTAATGCATGGAAACAATATCACAGCTGCTGAGGCGCCATACTCACAGACAGTCAAATGAGCAGGGTCTGTACACTTGCACTCCTACGGCCTCCATATTTGTTTGTTTTTTCCTGAAGGTGCACCGCCCGCCCTTGGAGAGCAGTGAAAGTCATGCTGGTGGTGCAGCGCTGAAAGTGTGTCAGAGGGGGGAGGCTCCGGGGCCCGGCCTGGAATCTCCAATCGCCACACAGAGTCCCAGGCAGAAGACCAGCCCCGTCCTGAGCAACCGCAAAGAGCAGGGAAGAGGAGAGGGCCAGTGCCCACTGGAAACACACTGTCCATCAACAACACGCTGCTCTGAAACCACGCAGATACTGTTTCACTTAGAGACGTGTGCCGACATGTGTCGTCTGGACAGCATGCGGCCAAGTAGTCGTCACTGTCCTGGGAAGACCTTGTCCTTCCAAAAACTGTCACAAGCAAAGAAAAAGAAAAAAAACTGCTTTCTTTCATCTCTGTAAAAATGCATTTATTAGATAATTCAATTTTGTCTGAAGCAGCTTATTTTTGCTTAAACTCAGGGGTTTTCCTGCATAGAAGACTTTTTGGCTCAAAGAGGCTACAGCCATCAGCAAAAGAATTTACCAAAACGATAAGAATATAACCAATTCGATTCTTTTGTTTTTGGGGTTTTTTTTTAACTGAAGCATAACAGGCATGTTTATCTATCCACTGATCACAAACAACAGGAAAATGTTTCGATTTCTGTTGAATAAGGTCACACAGACTGATCATGCTGTTACTGTCGTGCAGAGTCAAGCCCCGCCAAAGGCCCTTTCATGAAAAACCCTGGAAGTTTCCATTCATAAAATGTGTTGCTTTTTGTCATTTAATTTCGATGTTTGACCTTCACTGTGCAGAATGACGTATGCACATCTATGTGACCTTGACACTAGTAAGCTGGTTTCACACTCATCTGCCAAAAGGTTCCCCTTATTTTGAGTTACAGTTATTATTATTGTTATGATTATTATTATTAGTAGTAGTAGTATTATTATTCCAAGCATTGATCTAAAAGAACATGTCTGGAAGTGACATTTTCTTAACATTTAAAGAAATGCAACAGTTTTGGGGCTTCTCTGTAGAGAAATTCATACATGATTTTCTCTGGACAGTAATGCTTTGATCCTTTTTAACTTTAACCTTTCCTGGTTGATCAAAAGTTGTGCCTTTTGATTGTTTTTTAAATCAAAGGTAAATTTTTTAACTGAAAGTGGCATTTATACAGAAGCACACGTGCACACTTTCAGTACAATGAAACAACAGGGACACACTGTTTGCACACTGTCACTGGATCAGATATCCTCTGATTCAGCCGACATATTTTAGGAAATCCAATTATACTCAACAAACAACCACTGAAGTCCTCACATAAAATGTCCTTAACCTTTCTCCCAGTAGGGGCTGCTTTTTCGTCTCTTAGCTCAGTGCACTTTCTCTAACACCTATAATCCTGTAGTTTCTTATTGGGGGGAAAAATGGAGAGTGGTGTGGCATCATGGGAGAAGAAAATGACTTAGGAGTACAGTATAGGACAAAGCTATAAAGGGACTGCAGGGCAAGAGCAGCGACGAAGGACAAACTAGTGAGATCTCAAGTTAGGAGGAAGCCAAGACACAGGATTGCTAAAACGCTGTCCTGCAAAGTGAGCGCTCATCACGCTCCTGCCTCCTTTGTCTCTATCAAACTGCAGGTGCTGCCCTCCTGGCAGGCTACACAACCTCTCTGCTGGAATACAACACAGTGATTATGACCCTACATGACAGGCCATTGATCCACTCAGGCTCCCCTGTTGATCAAACACGCCGCAGTTTGCTGCAGCTGGCATCAACCCCTGGAGTCAGTCAGGCCAATCATAATGGGAAGCATCTGTATGCATGTCTACATTATTAGTTCTGTAGACTTGGTAACAAGAGGAGGCAACAAAACACTTTGAACCACATTTTTTTTTGGGGGGGGGAAAAGAGACAGAGAGAGATAGAGACACAAAAACAACTTGAAAAACTAGATTTAGCAGAATGACGATTTTGCCGGCCAATTTAGGCCTATTCCAGATATAACTGAATCGACATATCCTGTATGTTGTATGATATGAGAGCATGATGAGTACTGCAAGGCCTTTTAAAACTAAACATCACTTAAATAGTAACTGTCTGGCACTGTGAAGAAGGATAAATGGTCTCAAAAAGGATAGCAGCACGATACCACATTCTAAAGAGATTCAAAAACAGATGCAAAACAAAGTCACTTACATTTGTCAGTCTTTAAAGGGTCACAAAGCCACTGCTAAGACTGTGAGATTTCAGCGGAGAAACATGGAACAGTGGTGGACCTTCCAAGGAGTGGCCGGCCTACCAATATTTCTAAGAGCACGTCGACATCTCATCCACAAAAGAACCCAGATGAACATCCAAAGAACTGCAGGCCACACATACCTCAGTTAAGCTCAGTCTGCATGATTCCACAATAAGGAAGATTCTGGGCTAAAATGGCATCGATGGGAGAGCTGCATGACACAAACCACGCCTGATTCAACATGAAGAACATGAAGGCTCATTTGGCATAACATATCTGGATGATCCCCAAGACTTTTAGGATGACATCCTGTGGACTGATGAGTCAAAGGTGGAACTTTCTGGAAGACATGAGTCCTTACATCTGGCGTAAAGCTAATACTGCATTCCACAAGAAGAACATCACACCAGCAGTGAAACCTGGTGGTGGTACTGTGATGGTTTGGGGCTGCTTTGCTTCCACAAGACCTGAACGACTTGTCATAACTGATGGAGCCATGAATTCTGCTCTCTGTCAGAACATCCTTCTGGAGAATATCCGTCCAGCAGTTTGACCTGAAGCTCAAGAACAAATGGGTTCTGCAGCATGACGATGACCCAAAGCACATGAGCAAGTGCACCTCTGAATGGCACAGAAGAACAAAATTAAGGTTTTCAAGTGGCTGAGTCAAAGTCCGGAGTTGAATCCAACTGAGATGCTGCGACAAGACCTTAAAAGGACAGTTCATGCTCGAAAACCATCATATGTGGCCGAATTGTCGCCGGGTTATCTGTCTAATATTAAACGAATATAAATATTAGTTTGGTGATCTGGAACATTTAAGTATTAGAAATATGCAAAAATACAAGACATCAGAAAGGGAGTGAATACTTTTTCAAAACAGTTATCTTTTCATGAAAACTTTCGGTTAAAAATTGCTTTACACGCTTCCCCTGAAAATTAACACTGCTGCTGCTAAGAGAGATTCATAGCTTCAGATGTTAGAGCAAAACAAAACAAGGTAAGCTGTTAAAGCACCAAAAAACGTAATCAGGTTCTTTGCATGATATTTCCAGAAAGCCACGACCGCTTTGGACAACTTGAACTTGCCGGGTCTTTTTTCTGTAATTAGGGTTCCGTGCCCTTCATAATTCTCCTCGCCTTTTTTTTTTCTAGCAGGACAACCTGCTCGAGGTCCAGTTCTCTCTCCTCCCTCTGCGCTTCAACAAGGAGAAAACAGAGCGTCCAAGGACAGTGAGGAGCATTTCTACAGCAAGTTGAATGAGTGCATACGGTTCTCAAGTTCATTTAACGGTGTAGTAAACACTACAATGCAGCTTTCACGGTAGCCCTTAGGAATAGTCTGTCCTTAGTTTCCTCGAAGTTGACAATGACAGAAAATCAACACAACATTCCTGCATTGTGAATGAACTGTAGTAATAATTCATAGCTGAAAAATATGTCTCAGTGCTGAGTTTTACACACGTTAAAGATTAAAAAGAATTATGTAACTGTGACCGAAAATTAACAAAATGCAGCTGCAGGTTTTGTTTTTGTTTTTTAAAAAGAAGTATTTTTATTTTTCAGCTATTCAATGGTGCATAATGTGTATTTTCAGAAAAAAATCAACATCTTCGCGCTGAAAATGTAAACACTGTCAAGATTTACTGGCTACAGCTTCTGATTTTCTCTGTTAATTTATGAAAGTAAATTGATTATCATTCTGTTTTTGAACTTTTAGCCATTGTTCACTCTTGTCACATTTCATGGAACAAATCATCACTTAGAAAGCAGACAAACACGATAATGAAAATAATTCTCAGAAGCCGCCCCTCAGTTCTTCGACAGTGTAGCTTCATTACTTGCGTAAAAAGAGGGGCACACTGAAAGATCTGAGAATGTGACCTGCTTATGTTTCTCCAGTGTTGTTGCAGTTCCTACTGGTCACCAACAGAGGCAGACAAACATCACAGGTAGGTCACAATTACTGAAACTACTAAAGAAACGCCCCCCTAAAAAAAAAGACAGGGTTCGTGCTGACTTTTCAAACATGTAAAGCAGACACGTCCTTCAAAGAGCCACAGGAGATGCTGAGATGCAGGAAAGTGACCAGGAGTCCAGGACAAGTCGTCCTGACTGTATTTTACTCCGACCACGACACCTGCTTGTGTCATTTAGCCCCGCCGGTCTTTCTTAGATCATGGATGAGGCTCTTCGGCCTCTCTGGCATCTCTGTCTGTGATTCCATAAAGGAACAAGCTGCTCCCAGCGCCGACTTTCATAACCCTCAAGCTCTGACTCAGCTCTCTGACACCGGCAGATTGATTTGACTTTTGTATTTAAGCTCAATTTTACTCTATTCACATTTTTTACAAGTGCGAATATTGACCCAAACATTTGACCAATTGATATTTTGATAAGTTTGATCGCAAGCTACTGAAATATACACTTTTCCAAATCCCATTTATTGTGTAGGTTTATATTAAAATCTTCTACTGAAAAGTCACCAAACTTAATACGAGAAAAGAGAGGATAAAAATATTAATATGGATGATATGCACCTTTACAGCTTTTAGCATTAGTGAGAATAACTTCAGACTTTCAGCCTGAGTTTGACTGCGAGTGCAAAAAAAAAAAAAAACGACGCACAGTTTCAGATATAACACATCCACTGCTAAATTTACACTGCTTATTTACACTGCATAGAAGACTAGCTTCACCGCCTGTCTCACATCTATATTAGGCACAAAAAGTCTGGCACATCGTCTGCAGCAGTCTGTGTGCGCTGTCAAACTAATGCGGAGACAGCAAGGGAAACAGAAAGATCTGTGAAAGCTAAACTGACTTCTCTTGTCACACTTAAGGCTTCCAATTTAGAAACGGCTCGGACAGCTGCTACAAGACATCAGACATCAATAATCAATCAGACTAATTATATCCATTTTGCGCAACAATGTCTCGCAGCGCAGTCATCGTGACTATTATTATGCTGGGTCATCCTCATGTGATGTGAAGAGGAAGTGGGATACCTTCAATCGAAACAACTGTTCAGACAACTTCACATATTCAGAAGGAAATTACATAAAGAAAAACAATCTGTGGTTCTCCAGGACCAGTCTTCACTTATACTGAGACTGACTGCTGCCACACAACGCAGCTCAGATTCAGCCCATGTATGTGCAGCAGTGTAATGACATTTTGCTAATGAAAAAATTGAAGACATTCGTTTAAAAACATGCAGAACTGGGTTAAAGACGACATTTCTTCTCCCTGAAAACTGGTGTTCTGGTCGAATTTACACAAAAAGAGTTAACCCACAAATATGCAGCAAAATATCAAGAGCTGGAGGGGGAAGAAAAAAAAAATAACAGGAGTCTAGTAAACATCTGCAATAAGAGCTCTGTCTGAACACAGTGGTGCACTGTCCTCTGCATGTCTCACCCTGACAATGAGGCCATGTATTACTACCTCGAAACTATGTGACAGAGAGGTGCAGGCGCAAAATACAGAAAATCAGACACTGTCCTGTTAGCGGATGTACAGTCGTCATCATCACGCAGGCCCGGTGGCCAGTTTCACAACTTCCTCGTTATGTAGCCGACGAAATATAATTGTCTATGTTGATATCACACTTTGTAACCAAAATGCATCACAAGTCACAAAGTTTTGAGTTTACGGGGAGCTCTGTGAGTCGATGCTTTATTTGTTTTCCTTAAGGGAGTAGCTCTGGAAAAAGATTGATACCACTCCAGAAGGAAGCAAATTGAGACGGCCAGCCTCTCTGGGCCAATAGGTTAAAGAAACATACCTACTGACAGCTAAAAGCTCACACGTTTTATGTTGCTTGCTGTGCAACTATGAAACCTAACGCAAACCCAGAAATTCCCAAAGACGTAGCCCGACCAACAGGCTCTGTAAAACCGACTGACTTTAACTCTTCAGTTTGAAAAACAAGATTAAGTGTGCTTATTTGTGAGGGTTCCTGATGCTAGTCAGAACTGGGCTACTTGCTTTCCAGTCTTTATGCTAAGTTAGGATAACTATTTCCTGACTGTCGCTACATATTTCACAGACAGATTTAGGAGTGCTTTCAATTTTTGTTCCACCTAACTCTCAGCAAGGCAGCAAACATTTTCCAAAGTATTGAGCTACTCCTTCGATGAATTCCTAAGCGTCCCTGATGGATAAGCAGCAGTTTCATTGCATTAGTAGCATCTGATTATAGCGTTGCACACAAACAGACATGTAAGACATCTCACCGACTGTGCAGGACTTCCCCACAAAAGGTGAAAGGTCAAACGAGACCTGACTCAGCTCAATGTTGATTATTTAGAAAAGGCCTCAATGTGCCGAAGCTGGAAATAGCCTTCTCATAAGCCAGTACTGTGGAGAGTTTGTGTTTTCTGTCTGTGTCCTAATATGCCACAGGAAATATAATATTTTTTTTTTTGTTGTTGTTGCATTATAAGAAAGGTTTGCTTTGTTTGGGTTTTGGAGCATTTTCTCCACTGATTTCATGCAATTTGGTTTGTCATCAACTGAAAAGGCCAACGCGTTATTGAAAACTGGATGTTGTCTGTTTAAATTACAAAAAGCTCTCTTTGGTTGCTGGTTTTTATTTGATTGCCGTAAACAAGTTCCAATCAGTGAACATTAGCACTGTTCTGCAGTGGATTTCAGAATAAGACGCTCCACTGTTTGACCTCAGCTTAGATAACTAACACAGAACTATTTGACAAATCAAAGCTCTTATTATTATCTTCTGTTTTCCAGTGGTATGGTGCATTTCTGTCCATGCTAGATGCAACACATTTAAGATGAATTTGAAGTGGTTTAAAGGAGAATCAGATGAAAAACCAAACCAGTATTTTTGCTTAAGTGTCTAAAAACCATCAGCACAAGTGAGGTTGAGCAGCATCTCAGTAAACTCTGACCTGTCTGCTCCTCTACGAGCTAATATTTGAAGTTGACAACACCCAAGTGTTGCATAACTTCATGCCAGCAGGATAACCATAAGGAATGGGAGGCAAGTTGGATCCCAGCGCCGGGACCAGCTCCGGTAACATCACCGGAGGAAAAGCCTCACCATGCAGGTAACAACACTCAGAAAAAAAGTCTGCGGCGCAATTATCACCCAAACACCAAAACCGCTCCAGCGTGGGAAATAACTGTCCACAGCCAAAGAACTGACCTGTTTTTCAGCGGCTGACTCTTCAATTCGTAATACGTTTTAGGCTCCTCTTGAAAATCCTCTTCAACCTCGAAGTCGGGAACTATTCCCGATTCCGACTGCATACTTGCAGATGTCAACTTTTGGAAACGTTCAGGGGGGAAAAAAAGGAAAAAAAAAAAAAAAACAAACACAACAGACGGAGGATATTTCTGCCGCCGTACTTCTCTCAGTACCAACCAACTGTCAACGCGAGCCGCCTCTGCTCAGGACCCGGAGCTCTGTAGTCCTCAGCGGCGCGTAGAGCAGCGCTGCCGACGGGCTGCAGGAGCCGGACGGACTACAAGACCCAAGATGCACCTGGGCTGTCAATGTCAGCGTTGTTTTGATTGGCTGCCACATCCGAGGGATTTTTTTTTTTTAAAAACAGCCTTATTTGCTCACAGAGTGAAACTGAAGTGTCAAAGTTTCAATTCAGATGTTATTTACCTCAATAATGTTTATTAATCAGCGTGAATGACTCATTAATTCAGTGAAAAACACTGTTTCTAAATTATAAACTGTGACTTTGCTTGATCACTTTAGGAGAAATTACTTCACATTACACCTGACAACAACATGAGGCCACACATTTCGTTAAAAATTGTGTTATTTGTCGTCTATTTATCCATTTTAGCATTTAACATGACAGCCAGTGTGACTCCTGTAAGCTTTTTCAGTTTGGGAAAGCATGATTAGAATGACTGCATGGGAAAACAAAATCAATAAAGGGTCACTTGTTGTAATTATTATGCCAAGGGGATCAAACTCCCACAGCATGTATATGCAGAGTGACCTTGACAAAGTATGAATCAGCCACTCATGATGTCATTCTTTCATTAAAAGGATTGAACATGTCCCCGAGGATAAAACTGCATCTGTATCTCTTGAGCTTTGCATCTTCTCGGTGAATCACAAACCAAATGCCCACTTTTTTTGCACTAAACCACACAGAATCATTCAGAAAATCTACCAGAGCAGCACTCATCACATTGTTGATCATTTCACAGCCTCAGTCGTGCAGTTGAATCTGTAATTCATCAAACCATGCAGGCATTACACCCAAATTCACACCAACCTGGAGACTCTGTCGACCCTCATTCCTCTGTTTCTCTGCGTTTCCTGTGCAGACAGACTGACCTGACTTTGCTGCTCGTGTCCCCTCCTCAGCCCCACACGCTGCCTGCGCTCTGCACACCAAGTTTGGTCTCCTCGGCTGGTCTACTCTGCACCACTTGGGTGCAGTATAGAGCTAAGAAAGCTAGTGTTGTGAGCCCAAGGGGAGGGGGGCACCTTCCATTACAAAATGGAAATTCAGTGGAAGTTCAATATTTGCATTCGCCTCATCCTGCTGAACTGGTTTAAAGTCTGTATTTTACCAATGCAAATAGAATGCAAATGCGCTTCAGCTGGAAAGCACAAACCTAAAAACTAAAAATAAAGCTTTAAAATGGCATGACGATAACTGAGCACAGACATAATGATGAATAAAGTATTTTTCATTTTTTCATAACTAGAATGAGAAACAGGATCTAATTTGTATTTGTGCAGTACTCATGCTCACAGACATCAGAGAAGAAAACCCACTTACAGTCAAAACAGTAAAATATGATGCAGGAGCTGCAGGGTTTCGCATTCAGTGAAAGAAGACAGAGCCTGACTCACAATAGGCTACACACACACACACTATTCTGGGTGTTGTACTTGGGTGAATGGAGGCACTGATTACCCAGGGCCCCCCAGCGGTGGGAGGCCCCCGGAGTTTGCAGACTACAATGCCCTTTGTAATTCCTGAAGTGGGTATGGTATATAAATATTTAATACTTCAGCTCAGATTTTTCTGTCTTTGATGTGCAATTTTGGTAGAAACCTACAAGAACAACATTCTGATTTGACAAACTATAACACAGGAAAGAATGATAGAATGAAGCAAAATGAAACAGGCGCAAATGCATAGTGTCCATAGCCGACAACTGCAACTGCCACTACTCCAAACCAAGATGATGACTTTTGGCATAATGAAGATCAAGATTTTGGACGCCAAACATCTGATCAACTTTTTAAATATAACACAGCCACAGCCAGAGGTAGCCAACAGTTTATAAATTATTATAATTAGCTCCACCCCCAGCTAGCTATAATGTTAAAATGCTGCTTTTACATTTGGCTATATAAACATGCATTGTAATAATAATCCAGTAGTATAAAATATCACCCTTAAAGTGCCATTTTGCTGCCAAAGAGCTACTTTACTTTCTATAATTCAGGCACATTTAGCTGCTAATACTTTTTTTTACTGTCATATTCGCATCATTTTGTATAATCAGCAACAAATTTGTCACAGGTTTGAGGTCAAACGTAACAAAGGGGTTGAAACAACCACATTGTAGTTTGGGTCAATAACCAAGAAATAATATAAAAATCACACTGGGTCAAAACAACCCATTACGAGGATGCATTAGCAAACATTCAGCGTCATACTTGTCACGTGCCATGAGATAACCGAACACAGGGACGTAATTACAAAGGCTAACACATCGCTGTTTGCTCAGTGATGTGCAGGTTTAACAGGCACTGACAGCACAGTGCAAACACTGCTGGCTAATAACAGAGCATCAACTGAAATGTAGGTCAACAATAGTTTCTGTTCAGGTGTGTACAGCCTGCTTTGCTTTTGTTTTCAGTCACAGCTTTTACACGGACGACGACAGTCAGTCTGTCAGTCATCGGTGACTGGCAGTCGTTTGCCACAGAACACTTCTTGTGCTCTGAGAGTCACCGGTTACGGGATCCTGGAACCTGAGCCAAAGGTGTCCGGTTGCTCCAGGACTTTAGTGAAGATGTTTACTGTCATGATCAGACAGTTAAGAAAGCAGGCACCGTTTTAACAAATTAACTGCCATAACAGACAAGTGATAGGTTCAGATACTTGAAGTGAATACTGCTCTTGGTTCCTCTGTGCATGGAAAGGTGACTTTAAATTTAATTGGTTTATAATAGAAACTTAGGTCACCTTAAACAATTGCACAGTTATTTTTCAGTCTGATGAGGAGAACCTAATCCGAATTTGTGATCGACATAATATATGATGTCGGTTTATTATGTGAAACTGAGCATGAATAACAAGACAAGCGTACTGTTTTTCGTTGAAGAGACCCCTCTTTGTTGTTATTTTAAATGTAAGGTTGTTATTTCTCGTTGATGTTGTTCAGCTCATTCAGTTTCCATTGTTATAGACAGTCATTTGCATGAAGCATCTGCCAGCCAACATTTGACTGAGCTTGAAAGGAGACTGAATTATATTTGCACACACAATCAATTGTGCATAAAAAAGCATGCACATATCTCAAATTGCATAGTTATTGTCCATGTAGCAGTTATATTTTTATGTAGTTAGTACATTTTCAAATTTGCAAAATGGATGGTGACTTTGAGAATATTTTCTCTGTGTCGATTTTCCTTTCTAATATATGCTGATCTTTACGCTGCAACACAAATCTCCATTATAAAATGTGCAGCAAATGTTTACATTGCAGCCTTTTATTAGAAAACAAGCTGTCTTAGCGAGTGTCCCAGTTCCTGGAATGAATCAAGTTTGCCACTGATAATAGAATTTAATTCCTAATGAGGCTAACGAGGGCAATGGGGGAATCCTGCTCTTTTGTTTACGAATGCATTTTTCCTGTAAGGAGGAGACTCACTGGACAGATGGTTTTGGGGGATCTTAATGAGATACTTATTCATGTCTGATGTCAGAAATCCAAGAGCAAGGGGTGGAGGCGGAGGAGGAGGAGGTAGTTGTGGTGGTGGGGGGGTAGGGGAAACCTCGCTCTGCTGGCAGGCTACAGCATTTACTGCACACTGCAATGACACAGGGCTTCTCCAGTTTATCAGTGGCCTTAACCGCAAAATACACTGTGTCAGTTTATGTCAGTGTAAAGGTAACCCAGTATTTATTCATAAGTTAAATGCTATTTTGGGACTTAGATAAGACTGTGGTGCCAGTTTCTTTTGGAAAATTACCAGCTGAGCAAGAAGTAAAGACCGTAATGAATATTTCAGGAGCACCGTCGCTACTGAGCAGGAATGAATTTCACATGTGAAACACACACCAATAATCTGGTTCAGCAGTGCTGCATCTTTTGTGTTGCGCCTGTCAGAGATGTTAACTGATGTGTAAAGTTACACAAAAGTACAGTAACAGTCAGTTTGATAGCTGGCATAAAACCCAGGCAACAAACTGCTTTTTATACTTGTTCAGCTCATAACTTGCATAACTGCAGATGACATTGAAAACAGACAAATATGTTGAGTCGGTTTTTATATTGAACTAAATTTTAACTTTCTTTGGTGAATATTGATGAATATTGATTTGACCCACATTTATTAAAGGTCAGCTTGTTCTACAGGTTGGGCTGGAAAGTGCTTTGTACCCATATGTAGTTGGTTTAAAGCCAAAAACGAACCCCAGAGTCGAGTCTGTAGTGTCAGCGTCCATCAGTGAATAGATATTGTTTACAGCTGTCATTGATGGTGAGTCACTGGGATGAAATCAAACATGTTTGAGGGCTCAGTTTTTACTATTTTGTGTTTTCCCCCACACACACACTAAATACATCAGCAGCTCATGTACACACAAGGAAAAACTCCTTTGTGGAAATACAGTGATGTGATCATAAATATTTTAACTACTACAGTATGGAGATACCTGCGGTGTATTGGCTTTAATTATTAGCTTTAATTATTGAACAAGGTAAGTGAGCGGAAAACAAGGTTATGTATCCACACATATAGCAAAACACTGTAAAACAAAATAGTTAAAAAAAAAAAAAAAAAGTAAAAAATTAACAGTTTCTAAAGTACAATTTTCATAATTTACTTTTATTTTATATATTTTTACAGTTTTTTAAATCACAGAAATAAAGTATTAATTTACATGTTTAGCCTAAAAATGTCTACATTAAAAATCGATATTTTTACAAATGGTAATTCATCTTTCACAATGTTTGGCAGTAAAATCCAAATTTTCTGTATTTATTTCCACAAACTCTCAGGAAGTTACCAACAACTGCAGTTATTTGAAAAGAAAAATTCTGTATATTAAGAATTGAAAAATGGTAAATCATGTTTTTAACTGTTTTGTTTACAGTTTTATTCTGTTTGGTAAAATTACTAGAGTGATTACTATACTACCTAGTAAAACCACAGAAAATAGTATTAATATACATGTTGACTGTTAAAGAGAAAAGGTTTTAAAATATATATATATTATAAACAGGCCAAAATTAGGTACAATGTCCACATTCAAAAATGAGTATTTTGAAAAATGGTAATTTGTTCTTTTACAATGTATGAATGTAAAATGCACAATTTTACTGTATTTATATTATGTTTTCTACAAAAACATACTTTTTTAAACAGATATTTGACACTGCTTTTGCACATTTTTACAGTTTTTGAATGTCACTGCATGCCACAATTTGTTTTGTTTTTTTTACAATCTTGTATGTGAAACTTCCATTTTAAAACCAATCAAGTAAAAAAAAAAGAAAGAAAGAAAGAAAGAAAAACACGATAGAAAACTAAATTAGCAGTTTTGAATATTGGCTTTCAACATGCATAAAAAAAGATGTGTGCTTTGTAATCTTTTGCTATGTGGAGCTCTGAATTAAACTTGATTGATCATTATTTTCAGAATTTACAGTCTCCTATGTTATCTATTTGGTTCTGATGTACTTATACTGGCTTTTGGGAATATTTCATCTGTCCTCCTGTCAGTGTAAACCTTTGCTGATTATACAGTTTTTAATGTGGACCTGGAAGAGCAGTTGTTGCCAAGGTAACAACTAATGAGAATAAGTGAGAGGATTTAATATGATGGACTATTGAGCAGACATTTCCTTTTCATGAATATTATAAATAAAATGCTAGTGCTGAAGTCCCTATTTATCAGAATACAGATGGAGTTGGACTTTCTTTTCCTTGCTTGTGAAGACAAATGAATGTTTAATTCAGGATGGGCTGAAACAGTTTAAATGATGGTGAAGGATGCAGCAGCAGCAGCAGCAGCAACGCAGCCTTCAGGCGACCACACTTCATTATCATGAGGATCCAGTGTGAAGCAGGCCGGCCGGCAGCTGCCTGATGAGGGGGAGGGAGGGAGGCAGTAGAGAGAGGGAGAGAGAGGGAGGGGATGCAGGGCTTGTTCACATAATAGCCGGCGGGTGAAGGCGTGGTGAGTGTGGCTCAATACGAGGCGAGTGTGTGCGCTACAGTAGTACCGGAGGATGAACATGGACAGCGGCTGCACGGCGGCTCCCCTCGGCTGAACGGTGAAAAGCTGAACGGAGGAGGAGGAGGGGGGGATGCTGATCAATATGATGCCGGGGAAGCTGTACCTTATCAATACCTACAGCGGGATATAAGGAGTTGCAAAGGTAAGGCGATCCACGGAGCGATGGAGCAGATTGAGCCTTGCGAGCAGACAAAGTAGACCCGAGTCATGCATGCATGTGATCCGAGAGAGCATCAATGAAAATGACACCAGCATGGGTTTGGCTCTCAGGCACCGACCGTGCTGTGTTTCCACATTACAACGAGGAGCTGTGGTGGTTTTTGGTTTGACACATCTGTGTAGTGAGAGTGGGCTCAGGTGGAAACCACCCAGTTTACAGTAGCCTACAGTAGCACATTCATTGTTCTCCCTGCTCTGTGCAAACTGGCCCTGGTGGGCTGTAGACTCACTGTGGGTGATTGTAGGGGGATAAAGCATGTGTGTAATGCTTGTTTAAGTAAAGAAAAAAAAAGAAAAGGCATATATATAGGCTACACTGGATTGAATGAATCATGCAGTAGAATACACTGATTTAGGAAGTGTGACTTGGTGAATATTAAAAATGCTGGATGAATCATCATTTTACCCTTTGCTGCACTGTGAATCATGTCTATCCAAAGCTTTTTTAAAAAATGCTTTTATTGGTGCACATTTTTGTGGTGTCCATGCATATTTAACATTTTCTGTTTTGTAATTTTTAACTAGCATTCCAAGCATTTTCAGTCACCATTTACTCTGTACCAGTTGCTTCAGCTGTAGTGCAGGTAGGCCGAGATATCCTCCTTGACACCTCCCAGCTACCTTCTTCTTCTGGATTTATTGCTCTGTTTGGTTCTGGAGCTGATCTCTATTTTTACTCTATGAGAAGAAGAAAAAAAAAGGATGAGAGGGGTTGACCTGCTGATGTTATCTCGGAGTTGAAGGAAGAGGGGCATGTGTGGGTGTATTTAAAGCATCGGTCACCGCGTAAACAGGAATTGTTGTTGTGGTGGTTCGTGTCTGCGTGACACACATGGCCGGCGTGAAACTTCACTTGCTCTTCCTATTTGCTGGAGAGGATGTCCCGTGCCATTTATCACCTCGGTAGACTTTTTTTACGCATTTTCTGACAAACTGTTTGAAAGGGCAAAGGGTCGCTGGAGTCGTGTTTGTGGTTTGAAGCAGCTCCTTCAGCTCTTGTTGGTCAGTGTGAGAGTCCAACCAGGAAGAGATGCTCCTCTGTGTGTTTGATGCTGCTCAGTTGGAAACCTGCCATTTAAGAATCAAAGGCTCCTGAGACTTTCTGAGAAATGTGTGAAAGACAGAGAGGAGGGGAGGTCTATTTCTGGAGCTCTTATATTAACACAGATGGACTGAATCTGATACATTACATATAATAGGGGTGAAAGACTATAGCAGAGCAGCATCACTGAGATGAAACAGGTCAGCAGGTGAGGATTTGGGTTTCGAACTTTGTCTCATTCATACACAGTTGTCCTGGAAATCACTACAGATAGGTTAACAAATCAACTTTTAAAATGTCATCTAATTCTTGACACGCTTGCAGTTGAGGTAAAGACTGTAAACGCAGCTTGATTACATCCCAGTTATTGCTGCTATAATGTGATCATCTTCACGGGGTTGTGCAGTCACTCTTCGTCCAGATCATGTAATTTGGTCATGTCCCATTTTCTCCACCCATTCACATCCGTGCCTCAGTGCCACGCTCCAGCTCTGCAGAAAGTCACTGCAGCACTTTGCACTGAAACTCTGCAGTTTGCGAGTGTCGGCGAGGGCAGCTTTAAAAACCCTGCAAACAAGGGCAAATGTGGCAAAGCTTTCAAAACTGCAAGCGTTCACGGCTTATAGAGCTGTCTTTGTGTTGTCAAACAGTCTCGTGTCCTGTTGTGTGCTTTTACTGCATTTAAACGCTGCACTGAATTGCTGCATTTAGTGGGTCGGGGCGCTTTTAAAGGTATCTGTTACCTGAGAGTCTTCAGCTGTGATCAGTGGAGAGTTTTTTACATTAACCTCTTGGTCAATTTGACTAAGGGCCAAAGATCATGTATTGTGCACTCCAGTGAATTAGAGTAAATATAAAAGTAAAATCAAAAAAAAAAAAAAAAACATATCAGGATGGCAGTATTGGTTCAATCTGTGTATTCAGTACTTATAAAGCATCTCAATCTCCACAGACACTGGTCTGATTGTCATTAAATGCAGGCATCCTAGGTACTGGGGATGTGTCCTTTAGCATTGTCATCAGGTCAAAACCTTCACTTTTACACCAGAAATGTAAATATAACAGATGCATGGCCAAGAAATATACTGAGTGAGCACATCCAGATAGCTGTTTTTAGTTTGGAAACAAAAGCATGAATTTGGTCCAAACTTTTTCTGAGTCCTTTTGCTTCTAATAACCCCCAATGGCTCTTCTGATAAGATGTGGCTTTCAATGCACAACTTGTACACTGTAAAAAATGAAAAAAGTAAATTAAATAAAAATTTTAAATAATTTACAGTAATTTTACAGACAGTCCTCATTTTATTAAATAACAGATAATATTTAGTGTAATCACAGGAAAGAAAGTATTAATTTACAAGCTAACAGTAAAAAAAAAAAAAAAAAAAAAAAAAAAAAAAAAACAGGACAAAACTGTAAATAATAACCACATTAAAAATCTAAAAAATAAAAAAATGTACTGAGGTTTAAAAAATGGCAAATAAATTTTAACTGTTATTTGACAGATTTTCCTTGTTTTGGTAAATTACTGATATTATCTCGTCACATAAGGTATTAATTTACACGTTGACTGTAAACAAATCAGGCCAAAGCTGTAATTATTTTCCACATCAAAGGTCTATTTTTACAAATAGTAATTAGTTCTTCAACCATAAAATAGTACAGTTTTATTTGCCATTATTTTCAGCATATTGACTGTTTTTTTAAAACACATTTTTTCTGACACCTTTGCTGCCAGACTTCACTTCTTTTTTCTTTACAGTGTACAATTGGGTGCAACAGTTCACTGAGCTGCTCGGGGCCTTAGTGTGGATTGAATACTTCACTCCCTTCAATAATAGACAAGACAGAGGGAGAGACAGAACAGATTCACATCAACAGTTTCTTTGAATGTGGCTATGACACAGCTTTATTTAATGGTTTCATATAAAACTGAAATGTAACTAAATACTGAGGGTGCAACTCTAGCAATAGCAATATTGTTCCGTCTTTCAGCTGGTTGTTTGCAACACATTCATGTTGCCCTCTGTCACTCTGGAGATCTGGAGATCAACCTTTTCTCATCATCAGGTCAAATACCATTTGCAAATGTTATGACATGTTCTATGTAACTTTTCTATCTGCCTCTGCTTTTGATTACTACTAATTATGAAATGTTGTCATGCTAATCTGAGATTGTAATCAACATTTTAGTGTGCTTGTGTCAGTATTTAGCTCAAAGAACAACTGTGTAGATTCAGTTAAGCCTCACAGAGCTTCTACCTTGACTGTAGATTCTCAAGCTTTGTGTAAAACCTCTTTAAAAACTTTGTTTCAGAAATTTTTAGGAGACCTTTCAAACGTTTTCAGTTCCTCTAAGCCAATACTGCAACAGCTTTTTTGGATTTCAAGCACACTGAGCAATGCATAAGCCATATTTTATCCAAACAGCAATATTAAAATGCAAACACTGGCCCTTTCTTTGATTACGTAGCTTTCCTTCTTCTTTTAATGCACACCCACAATCACTCAAGGTCAGTTCTCACAACAGCAGCTGAATCTGTGAGATTCAAGTGCTGTGAGCGCTGCAGAAAATATGAAGGGACAGAAACCTTGACTTACATGAAAGCTCCTCACGTATGTCTAATATGCGTGCTTGTTTTGTTCTTCTGCTACCACACCACAGAGAATGATGGGAGTAGATTTAACCAGTGGATGCTAATAATAATGTGGTCCATGCTGCTGCTCGCAGTCGTAGGACAGCCACAAGAAATTTGTCAAAATGTCCTGCTACCTCTGTGTCCTTTTCAGGGTTGAAATAAGAATTGGTGCTGCATGATGACATCATTCACATGAGTCTCTCCCTTGTGAGTCGGCCTGTCCTTGTTGTATCAAAGAGGCACAACATTACTATTTCTCTCAGGTTTTAATTTCTCCATAGCATCCTGGGCCTCATTGTGCTCATGAAGTTCCCGGATATCACAAACAGCCAGACGGGATCTCATTGCGAGACGGGTACCTTTTGACAACATGAGTCACGATGAGATATGAGATGAAGAGATAATCCCGAGCTGTATCCCTCAACCTCTGTAACCAGGACTCCTCTTAGTGGTGTGGAGTGGACAGATACTAGTTAAACATTCTGGGAGTCGGATTTCTTCTACAGATCTTTTTGCCACAATAGGATCCAAACAAGTAGTCAGATCACTTATTTCAAATGTATTTGTCTTTATGTGTTTAAACACTCTGAGTAGATCACAGATTTAGAAGCATACCGCGCTCCTTTAACTTTGTCAGAGAAAAAAAGAGAAAAATAAAACCAACGCAGCAGAACCAGACTCCTTATTGCATTATTCTTCCCTGTAGCACATACATAATGCAACCGCTGACGGATCAGTCTGAGTTTCAGGTGCAAAAGCAGCTAAAGGTTTGGCCTCAAGCAGAGATGAGAAGTAAACTCCAGCGCTCTGGTAACTCCACAACCCCAGATATATTTCATTTGGAGGAAAAAGCAGAGGAAGTATATCCGACTTCCCAAACCTCTCTCTTTCTCTAGAGCCCTGAAAGGCTTCACACAACTTTCTTTTTTTAGTCGTGCTCGTCAGTACCTGTAAAGGGACTTCTTGTGTGAAATCAGCAGAGTTCCCCTTTAGCCTTTTCAGGTCTCTGTGGCGTTACCAGCTGCGGTTGGGTGACAAAGATCAGCTGCAGCTACAGAGAAAAAAGATCTGCTGATTGAACACTGTCAAAACATCACAGAGGAACTGTAAGAGCTCATGTGCTCAAAACACAGAACTAGATGTGTTTCCCTTCAGCACCACATTGTATTGGATGCAACATCCTGTTATTCTGTTTTTGGCCACTTGAATTCACAAACAGATTTTTTGTTTTCATTTGTCTGGGCTTCACGTCTTTGTCTGTGTGTGAATAAGACTGCTGATGTCATCATTTTCTCTCTTTTCTACAGTGTGTTTCAAAATGAAGTGAAATCGTTAGGACAATTGTATAAAACACGATGGATAATTGAAGCAGGTGTCTTCAAAAGAACATTTAAGCGCAGGGAGCAGACGCCGACTTGTGTGTGATACCGGCCTTCATCAATAATGCATGAAAACGGGAAACTAAGATAAGACGGGCTGCAGTCTGGACATGACATTTAACCAGCGTGGCGTATTACATACTGACAGCCGGTTTACTCAGGAGACTGAGAAATTCTCCTGTTAGCCTATTGTACAACTTTCAAGCCTGACATTTTTTCACATTGAAAAGAAACGCTGCTCATTGTGGCGACAGTGAGTCCGAGTCCGCTCATCATTAGACAGATTCACCTCTTCTCATCTAACCAGGTTGCGTTTCATTGCAGTGAATGTGGTTGTTAACAGCTGTAGCCGTGCATACGAGGGAGGCCACATCTGCACGTTCTCCAAGCCCCCACTGGGGATATTTCACTGTAGCACACATACGTATAACAAGCTGTCTATATGCCAACCTCAGGCTCTCAGACTGGAGCCAAACCTGCACCCTGCGGCGCAACACTCAGCCTGTCCAGTCTCCGGAGAGACAAACAAAAAGACTGACAGTTCTTTCATCTCTTTCCTTCATGCCTTTTTTTAACATAAAGGTTCAGCTCTTGTCTTAACCCCACAGGGTCCGCGACTCGCCTTTTTTCGAGGATGAATAGATTGTGTTTGGTTCGCGCTGTCTGCTGGGTCATAATGAGCCACGCCAACACACCAACGGATGCATGAATTATTTTGTATCCTGATCTGGAGTCACTTTTGTCTGAGCTGTGTTTAAAAGAGTCTCAGGCTGAGAAGCTGCAGGGTTTGTCAGGGTTGCTGGGCCACACAGGCAGCTATAAATAGCAGTTCTTGTAATGATTATAGCTCTCAGATGATTAATGGTGTAGATTCCTAAAAATCACAGCTCTTTCTTCCACTCACTTCGTCGTCTCTGTTGCGTAAGTCATCGCAACTGAACTTGACTCTCATCTGCTGAGCTAATAACCACTTCTGAACATTTCCTTGCTTGTTTAAGAATCCATTTTCTTTAAATGAACTTGAAAAATAACAATCCCTGCACCATCTAGTGGTCAGTGCCCACTGTACATGTCAGCTGGAGTAATGTCACGCTTATTACAGACACAAATAGTCATAAGTGAATGACTCAGATCAATGTAATAATACTCCTGTGATTGGGGGAACACTCCTGATTCATTAGATTTATTGAATGAGCACTTTTAATTTAGATTATGAATGATAATTTATGGTTGTGGCGATAATAAAGACATGCTATTCTGGGGCTGCAATTGCCAAAGTACAGATGGTGTAATTTAAAGGAGTGACTGGGTGTGTCCCCCTCATTCAGGAAGGGGGCAATTTGTTTAATCATTTATTAGTGCAGTGTGGGAAGAGAATTAATGAGGAGTTTAGTGTGTAAGGTAGAGCCCTATCTGAGTTGTTTCTGTCGCTTTAGTGGGAATTTCTCCTGCCTATGTTATCAAATTAACATCACTCAGGTAAAATGCGCAGGATGTAGGAGAAACCTGATATTCAAATCCCCAGAAGCCCCAGAGCAACACTTTGGCGAAGTGACGTAGGGTGAAAGTAAATTTAACTGTGTAAGCAGACAGCGTAGACGCGCTTAACCGTTTCTGTTGCTTGTCTGACCCATATTGTTCATACTAACCAGCAGTAAACCCTCAGCTATGCTCAGGAGTCTGGCTCAGTCTGCTCTCATTAAGTCAGCTGGTGATTTCACACCGTTTAAGCCGCCACCGCTCCCACCGAAGGCCTCACCGCTCAAGTCAAGTAACCGGCATGGAAAAAGTTGCTGCCTAATCTCAATCACTTGCTGCCGCTCGGTCAGAGCTGACAATTTCACGGTCTGGATCGAGACGCTTATTAAAAGGATGAGCTCTGGTCAGGGATGCATCCACACCTGCACTCTCCCCGGAGAGGTTTACCAGGTACAGCAGCTGCTCGGTCCACGCCAAGTGTTAGAAGTTGTGATCAGCCTCATTCTGTCAAACGAGGGACTCTGTTGGATCTGATAAGTGAACTTTTTTTTATTTTTTTTCAGTTTGTGAGTACGGTTTGTTGTAAAACTGGTTGACCTCAATCTGTCATTTTTACCGGCTAGTTGATTTATCGAGTGTACAGTAGTTTTATTGTTTCCCAGGAGGTCAGTCTGACTTTATCCTTACAAAAAAGCTTTGTTTGAAGGGCAAAGTGGTAAAAATGATCATGCACCGATATTGTGCGAGTACCAGAGACAACTGAATAGATGAAGTGTGGTTTACTTCTGTGATTGGAACGTGATACCTAAATGTTGAGTTGAGAAAACCAGCAACAGAGGAAGTACTATTATTTATTGTAGGTAAATGTAGCAATCCAACAGTGCAACAATACTTCATTTAAGGTACAAGTTCTGTTCTCAAGCCTTCACTAAGCAAATATGAATTATCTGAAAGATGTTCCACAAACTGAAAGCATGCATTCTGAAGAAAAAAAATCACCACGATGAGTGTTGTTTTGATAGATGTGATGTTACTTAACAACAGTTATGATTCCGGTAATGTTTGTGCAGCGTTTTTATGCCATATCAGCTGGAGGTGATGGAAATTCTAATGACTTTATAGCAATTAATTCTGTAGTAATGCATCATACATTGCACTTTTTGTGCATAAACGTTGAATCTGCAAAACAATGAGCTCACACACATATGACTGATCCTAAAGATAATTATCTGAAATGAAGTGGTGTAAAGTAACATGGATTGGAAACACTCTGGTGACTGAAAAATGTATCGCTGGAAAAGCTCCAGGGCTCAAAGTTAAAGGAAAAAGGTTCAAAATGGAAGAACTTCAAATCCTTCCTTGGGTTGCTATGGCAACAAATCCTTGAGACAATGGTTTTATTGTCATTAACAACGTCAGTATTTTTTTTTTTTTGAATAGGATCACTGCATTAACCACCAGGGCCCCTCAGTGACTTATGACAAATACTGCAATTTTCTGTCCTCTCAACTCTATATTTTGCCATTGATTTGAAGTGTTATAAAACCTGCTGCTTTATGTATGTGCCGCACTGGTCACACAAAACATCCTGATGTCGTTGTCCCTCGTGTCCCTCATGTGTCATGACCCTTGAACTCTTCTCTCTTCCTGCAGATGACTGAGGGCCGACTGTGCCAAGTGCAGTTGCTGGATAACAGGAAGCTCGAGCTGCTGGTTCAGGTACGAAAGCTTCTGACTTAAAGCTGCAAATAGTTCATTATTTTCACAATGACGACAGATCCAAGGACTCTGCAATCGGCGCTTTGCATGAGTAATAAAACAAGGGGTTACCGGTGGTCATGAACGCTTTCTGCAGTTCCTCTTTGAGCATCTTTCCGTTTAATTAGCTGGTGGAGCGTTTTAGCAGCTGAACAACCAGATATATTTCTCTCCTGAGCTTTGGAAACCAGAGGAAAAGAGAGTTGTTGTGAACACATTCATGTTAAAAGGTGGTAATACATTAGAGGTGTGTTCATGAGTTGCTTCCGCTGCCACCAAGTGGGAACAATATCAGTTATTAGATGTTTAATGAGGGGAAAGACCACCCATGAACAGAATGACCTGCTGTGCTGTCAAAATGTCCTTCAGCACAACATTCTCACTCCAGTGATTCTCACCTCTCAGTCGGACTTCTGGAAGGGAAGGAAGCAACAGAAAAATCCATTTAACTTAGTCTTTGACACATTCCATCAGGAAATTGTGTAAATTATTTCACTGAGGATGCTTATTACATAAAAATTTGGATTACAGCCGGCATTTAAATCTGAATCTTCCCCCACAGCCGAAGCTGCTGTCGTACGAACTCCTCGACTTGGTGTCCTCCCACTTCAACCTCAAAGAGAAGGAATTCTTTGGACTCTCGTTTTTCGATGACAAGTATGTAAATTGTTGTGTTTTTTTTTTTTTTCTTCTGTGGTATGAATATTTTCAGATGGGTTTTTGCATGTTTGCAGATGTGCACAAAAAAGCAGCTCTCTGATGCTTCAGTTTGTTTGCCTTCGCAGTGGTCAGTGTAAGTGGTTGCAGATGGACCGCAGAGTTCTTGAGCACGACTTTTCGAAGAAGGCTGGGTCCATTGCCCTCAACTTCCTGGTCAGGTAATAAACCCACCTTGAATGCAAAACACCGACTGTCCAGCAGGGAGCGCTACTTTGTTGGCATCAAATGTGACGCTTAAGCTGCCAACAAACTGTCCGGGGGATTTCTTTGATAAAATGACCCAGTTCTGATGATTTTGAAAATATATTAATGTCCCCAGCTGGTGGATTGAAAAGCACTGACTGCCTCTGTGGCATTTTTTGGTGACTTTTGCTCTCTATTTCTTCCTTAAATCTGCTTATAAAAGCACAAACTCAGCTGAGAAAAAGTGCAAAGTGAGGATTTCTATCTGCAGCAATAACAAACAAGTCTAATCCCTAATTTTATGTGTATGCATTTGCTTTTTATCCTTCACAGGTTTTATGTCGAAAACATAACGCAGCTTAAGGACATCATAACAGTGGAGTTATTCTACCTGAATGCAAAATCTGCCGTCTACAATGTAAGTGTCTTTAGTATTCCTGAGCTTTTAAACAATGAGAAATGTTTTGTTTTCTCAGCGGCTCCCTGATGATTCACTGTCTCTGGACCCTTGCAGTTCCTCAGCTCAGCAGACAGTGGCTGCAGGGCACAGTTTTCTTACTCTGCTGGCAGGAATGCAAAGCAGACAGTGCAAGAAAGTAGAAAAACACAAGGGTTCAATGTGAGAATAAGCAGAGGTTACAGCAGGGCAACACTGAGAAGATTCTATGTTTGGATCTTAAAGCGTTCTCTCTGCGGACCACATTTTCTGCATCCTATTTATTTTTTTTCGTCCTGTTTATCTATTATGTCTCTCAGGGGATTATCGAAGTGGAAAGTGAGAACGTCTTCAAATTAGCTGCAAACGCTTTGCAGGTCGGTGCTTTTAATAATCTCACATTCATACATTATTTGCTGCATCTAAAACCAGTTATCTAATAAGAGGTTTTCTTTATTACCAGGAGGCTAAAGGAGATTACACAAGGTAAGAGCACATTATCAGCTGGGTAAGAAGTATTTAACAGCAGCAGGATGAGTTAATAGTAAGCTTTTAGAGAAGACATTCAATAGGTCACTTGTTTTTTCGAGTGCAGACAACAGAAATCAATAGCGGTGTTATGTGAGGCTCACCACAGTGCGTTGAGAAGCTTGCACCAGGCAACTAATGAATCTCACTGTGCTGATAGAAGCCAAGTATTGCAGGGAAGAGACACCTTTACAGCGCAGGCAGATGCAGACGCTGTCTTTTGGTATAACACTGGGTGTATTCACAGCTAATACTACAAGTCTCTGTGCATGTTTCCACCTGGCTTGGCCACCTGATGAGTTAAGATGGTTTCGGAGAATATAGACACCATTGTTCTCTTCAATAAATTCTCTATCACAGTTGCTGTTTAAGCCAGAGCTACCGCTGAGGACACTGAGGTTGTATCCTCAGGATGTTCAGGAGGGGATTTTGCTTGGAGAAATTTCTGATTCATTTAAAACACACACACAGTAAATATTTTATAGCCTGGTTTCAGTATTTTGTTGACTTAACATTCTGAAATTTGACTTCTTGTAGGTAAAGAAAAAACAGATTAATTCCCCTACTAGACTTGTATTGTTGGCAGCACAGCAAGAGAGCTTTGAAACAGTTGGTACATACGTATACTGGGCAGTAACATATACCATGATAGTGGTGGGATGAATATGCACTGGGACTACTTCACTGGCTTTATTTTTTCTTGGTGTATTACAGGTTTGTAAGAGATGTTAGAAAGATTTGAATTAATTACACCAACACCTATAAATCACTGCATATTTCATGTTATGAGTGTCAATTCAATCTCAAGAACTGTCACAGCTCATTTTTTTTTCTGTTTCAGTGATGAAAACACTCGAGCTGAGTTGAAGAAACTACCAACTCTCCCCACCAAAGTGCTCAAGGAACACCCATCTCTTGCATACTGGTATGCTTACAGGAAATGATCACTTGAAATCTTGCTTACACTAATTTCTCTCAGGTATTGCAGGCATGTAGATCTGACTTAAAAGGATTCTCTGTTTTCATTACGTTTTTACGTGCATCAGCATGTATAGAGACTGCACGCTGACAGAATGCTGTGAAAGGTTGTCAGTCAAGTCAAAAGTTTTACATGTAATTAATTAAAATGGACTGTATAATGAAACAGACAGATTTGTAGATTTCTTTCCCACAACACTGTTTATTTTACCCCTTTATTTCTCTTTCTCAAGCTGAATGTACTTTCTCACGTCTTCTTTATGTAACATTGCAGTGAGGATCGAGTAATTGAATATTATAAGCAGCTGAAAGGTGTTTCCCGAGGACAGGCCATTGTTCAGTAAGTATCGAACAAAAATGCGCGCTTGCTGCAATTTGTTCAGTGCCAGGAGGTAGACAATGAATGTTATTAACTTAAAGTTCATTAATCTTCCTCTCACCTCCATTAGCTCTCCACTATCCCTTTCCACTCTCTGGCACGCCTTTTCTCATCATCTGATAGAAATCAATAGCTCCTCCTCAGTTGCAGTGAGATCACACTGATTCACTGGACAAAGATCAAATGCCCAGTTTTGTCTTCTCACATTTCCAGGGTGAACCACATGCAGATGTTAAAACACAGCTGGTGGTTTTAATAAAACATTTTCGTTCCAGGTATTTGACATTAGTGGAAACACTGCCAACGTATGGCGTGCATTATTATGAAGTTAAGGTAGGTCTTCTTCTGTGAATAATAGGAAATGACATCTATTGCACCTGGAATTGAGTCAACCGTAAAAGCTGTGTTGTTGCCTCGCAGGATAAACAAGGGATCCCGTGGTGGCTTGGAATCAGCTACAAGGGCATTGGCCAGTACGATCTGCAGGATAAATTAAAACCTCGAAAGGTAAATGTTCTCTGCAGCTCTGTAAATGGCTGCTGCTGTTTCTCTGCTTCACTAATCTGACTGTGAACATGATAGCACACGGCATGGGTAAGGATTACTGCCGTTGCACATAGTACAGTGATTCACCGGCTTTGCTTCATGCATCATCTATTTCACTCCAGTAAAGGTTGGGCTTCAGCTGCGAGGCCAGACTTGAAGGACTGGAGCAAAACCTCAGTTTAGAGAAATCTGTCAGTGCACTTTAATCAGCCCAGCAAGTCCTGGAGTATCAGACGTACAGTATGAACTCGCTTTTCTTGTTTCATCCGTGTTGTTTTAGCTTTAGAGTTGACAGGAGAAACACCCATATGAGTGATCTGGCAGCAATGTTGTCCTCTCTGTGAGTTCAGCGCAGACATGCGGTGCTCATATTAAATAAGACGAAGGTTCAGAATGGTTCACATTCATTTACTTGCACTGTCTTTCTCTTAAAGTCTGGTAATCGCTCAGCGTGGTGCAATCCATCTCCGGCGGATGTGTTCCAGAATTGTGCAAGCAGTCAGCTGGATGATGTGTTTTGTAAAGGAGAAGAGGGGAGTGAGCTGGTGATGTCAAAGGGAAAAAGGGGCTGGATCTGGGCGTTATGTTCTGAGAATACCTGAGGAGACAAGTCAGGAGCTGACAGGAGACAGAACAAAGTATGTGTTTGTGTTGACAGCAAAGCCAGGGAAGCTTTAACAAAACGGACGCGTGAACATCCATTGTGCTGGTAAGACGTGATACTATGCTTCTTTGTCTGGTCAACTTTTGGGAAGAATACTGCAGGTAGCTTTGAATCTTTGTGTTCTCAGGACGTTGCTATTTTTGTATGTAGCGCTAAAGATAAATCAGTCTTTGAAATGGTGTTTTTGAAGTGAGTGGATGTTTGCCTCGCCGTTCTTGTTACTGAACGTGATACAAACGACTCCCCGAAGCATCCACATGTAATATTATTTTCAGTGCGCTGTCTGTTCGAGTTTGTGTCTCATCTGGATGCTGTCCAGACAAACAGTGAGTCAGTGACCCACACAGATTGTTCATAGCCAGCTGTTGTCAGTGAGCACCTGGGTAAGGGGGGGATGGATGTGATGAGCAATGGAAAGTGTTGTAGACTGCGATGAGTCTTTGTGTAATGTCCTCTTTTGGCATTCTTGTCTCTCCAACACCTGCATTATTGCAGACTTGGCATGCCATGCGGCCCAGACTGTAATGACAGTTCATGTTACAGACTGGCGTGTTAATGAATGCGGTTGAAACAGACTCGCCAAAGCACCTGCGCCACCATTTATTTTTCTAGTAGTTTATTTGATGTCAGTCACGACGGTCATGGTTATAGTGCTCCAGATGATTTTAGAAATGATGGATATTCTCCAGGAGTTAATCGCAAATGGTCAAATTTTAAAGCCATTATATCAGCAATTACACAACCATTTATCTTGCAACATTTTAAATTGTGAATTACACATCACAATATTTGTTTTTCATATCAGAAATGTGTGCTTTTGTTTTTGCCTCCAGCTTTACCAGTGGAAGCAACTGGAAAACTTGTACTTCCGGGAGAAAAAGTTTGCAGTAGAAGTTAATGATCCACACAGGTGAGCAGCAAAGGAGAGCTTTACATCGACATGGTGTAAAAGTTACAAATGTTATTGTTTTCATTTTGGCCTCGAACCAATCCATCTTACCAGCATTTATGGTTGTAACTGTGATAAAAACTGTAAGTCAAACTCACATTTTTTTGTGGTTTGTCCAGGAGAGCGGTAACCAAACGCACATTTGGACAGACAGGCCTTCTCATCCACACGTGGTATGCCAGTCATTCTTTGATCAAGACCATTTGGGTCATGGCTATCAGCCAGCACCAGTTCTACTTGGACAGAAAGCAAAGCAAAGTAAGTGTCCCTTAGGAGTCATATTTCTGGGGAGGGGGTATTTAACCTCATACTAAGTTCTGAAATCCCCAATCTTTGTTTTACATTATCTTCTTGCAGGTTAAACTAGGAACAGCAAGAAGTTTAGAGGAAATTGCCATGGATCTCACAGAGCACGGAGGGGCGAAAATAAACAGACTGGGAGATGTAGGCCTCAAGAATAACTTCATAACAGCGAGCAACGGGAGCCTGGTGTCTACAGGTGAGTGTCAATTATTTCAGTTCACAAATTAAATGTCCATTGTGTGTTTTTATAGCAAAAAAAAAACATTATTCGGTGCTGACAAGTACCTATAAATACTGAGCCGTTCGATAATTCAAGAGTAAAAATGACATGTTGAAGAGTCAGCTCATGATGACAACACAACCAGTATCATGACTTGAATTTGTAGATAGCAGGACATGGTACGCTGTGTTGGCAAAAACAATCAGAATTCTGTGTTTGCAGGTTCTGCAGACTCTGAAATGAGCGAGGAACAGAAGAAAGAAAAACTGTCAGAGCTGAGAAAAAAGGAACAGGAGATCCAAGATATTTTGGCCAAGAAAACAAAAGAGCTGAAGAAGATCTGTCTGAGAGAGGCGGTGAGAAATCTTATTGTATTGCACTTCTGCTACACTGGTGCAATGTTTTGCACTGGTGTACATATAAGTCTTTTTTCTCATCAGCCACAATCACTTGGCTGGACTCTCTTTATTAAACTGTGCTGCTGTGCAGCAGATGGATTGATTGTTGCTGCTGCTACGCTGAGTTCATCTGAGTGTTAAGAGGATTTGTTGTTTGTGCTTTTAGGAGCTTACTGGCAAGCTGCCAAAAGAGTATCCCCTCTCTTCAGGTGAACGACCACCACAGGTCAGACGGAGAGTTGGCACTGCTTTCAAGTTAGACGACCTTTTTCCCTACAATGAGGTCTGTATTTAACCGGTGCAGTTTAATCTAATGCAATTCAATTCAACTTATACAATCTCTTTTTGTGTAACTCTGTTTGACTGCAGCATATACAGTATGTTCATATGTAGTTCATATATTTCTCTTATTGAGCAAATGTGTCTATTTTATTGTTTTTTATTGTCAACAAATCCCCCCCCAAAAAAGATCAAACCCAGCAATTAAATAATCCTTGTAACAAATATTGCTTGTGTAGTCAAAGCCTGATCATAATCGTCTTTTCCATAGAGCTCCATTATTGTTCAAACACTATTACAAATGCATCAGTGAGCAACATATTGCAGCGGGTTGCAAGTTTCTTTATTACAATGAATATGGGCACTATTATTTATATTGACTTGATCTCCCATGCTCTGCTGTTGCAAGTTGTTTGGATATGAAGATACAAATGCACTATTTTAATTTGTTGTAGTAAAAAAAAAAAAGAAAAGAAAAGAAAAGAAAAAAATACATCATGCAGCTGTTTTAGATAGTAACTAAATTTAGAATGACAGTATGTAGTCTTTTTAAACATAGACATCATTGATAGGCATGAGAATAGAGAGAGAGCCACAAGAATGACACTGTGATATTGTTGGTTTCGGGCCTTTAATGCGATTTGTTTATCAAAAAGAAAAAATATAGAATATTTCCAACCTTGCAATTTACAGCAAGTGCAATAATTTAAACATTTGCAGGATGTGGGAGTATTAGATCTGCAGCCAATTTAATAACAATTTAAATAAGCTCCACCTCATATCAGACACTATTGGAGCGTCTCAGTATATTATTTTTAGTCATCAACAGGTGACAATAATGGATAAACTGATCTACTTACATGTATCCACTGAATACCCGAATACTTGTTACTCACTGCTATCTCTGTGAACATGCTGTTTTTTGTGATTCGTGCAGGATCCCTTCCTGCGAAACCTGGAGAGCAGATTTGCCCTTCAGCAAAAGATTGTGGAGGCGGCTAAGAAGCTCGCAAATGAGCCAGAACTGTGCAAAACAGTGAAAAAGAAGAGGAGGAGAAACTGTTTGGATGCCATGCACAAACTCCAGCAGATAGAGGACGAGATGAACCAGTACAGAATCAAGAAGGGGAAAAAGCCCACACAGCGGGCCTCAGTGATCATTGCTGGTACGGTGCAAATTGACCTACAGTATGTTCCTGCATTAATCATTTCGCTATATGTGCAGTAAAACATGGAGATGTTTTTCTCTTTCTGCAGACGAACTCATTCGCTCAGACTGTAGCTCTCTGTCTAGTCTCCCACTGGATGACGGTGAGTCAGACAACACACAGTCTGGTGCGCTAAAATCATTAGACCCGCTATGTCATGGGTGATGCTTCCTCATTCTGGCGATTTTAAATAAAAGGAACAGAGTCAGTATTTTCACTGTGTTTCTGTTCAGATGATTCAGACAGTGCAGGTCAAAGGCCACGGTCACGGTCGGTCCAGGGCTCCCCTCAGCTCAGTCCGATGCGATCGCTGGATGCAGAATACGATGTGGCGCGACAAGGATCTCCGCGGGAAAACCACCACAACAAGAACCACAGCAGGTGGGGAAACAGATATTCAGCCCCAAACTATTTTTTATTGGTACAGTCTAGTGTGAAGTGTAACTGGTTTCACAACTTTTTTATTTGATTAAAAGCTGACTTGAAATGATATCATGCATTGGCAGAGCCCGCGATATTTGTTGTGTCATGTTTGCAGCCTCATTCCTTTCTGCACATCTCATCCCTTTTTTTTTTTTTGATCCTCTCCCAACACCGCACCTTTTTAGATTAGCTTTTGATGGCCAGGAGGCTTCCCATTACTACCAGAATCCAAGAGAGGTGTCCTCCACCCACAGTAGTCCCTATAAAACCCTTCCCAGACCTCCTAGAGATCCACGCAGCATGCCTCCCACCCCGGTTATGACCCGCAATGCCTACAGCAGCAGCCAGCTCAGGTGTGATCTTTGCTTCCCTGCATTACCGACGCAGTATCTATCCTTCTCACCAACAATGATTTCTTCTAACCAAATCCCTGCTTCTCTCCAAACCTCTACCGTTTAACCAAAGCTCTCATATAAAACCCAAATATTTATTTGACCTGCTAAATCCACTATCTCAGATTTAATTCTTTTGAGAGAAAGTTTCAAAGTTTTGTCCTTTCCCCAGGTCGGAGGGCTCTTCTCATTGCTTCAGGCATCGCAGTGGAAGTCTGGAGTCTCAGCCCCGACTAAGAAAAGACACAGACTCAGAGAAGCCTGTCTTTATCTTGTCACCAGCCCATCGCAGCAACAGCACAGAGGTGTTAGAGGATTGCTCCTCCTACACCAGCCAGTCCAGCCTGGACTACTGCGGGGCAGCCAACTCCCACTACAGTACATTGGACTCCCGTACCTCAACCATGCATCGCCTTCACAGGAAAGTGGAAGTGTATGGTAATACAGGCAGCATGCCCAACCTGGTCCAGCACCATTCTGGTTGTAGTTACTCATGTGAGACCCCAACACACTATGCACCCAGTGCCTACTACGTCGCCGGCTACCCCTGTCCGGACATGGAGCCTTACGCTAACGGTGCCTACGTGTACGAGAACGACGTCGAGGGCCACTACAACGTCAACCCGTCCTACCAAATGAATGGGTATCATGCTCATGACAGGTTCAGGCATTACAGCAGTGACGGGGCAGATAGTCTTTCTCAGAACCCCTACGCTACGGTGAGGCCGCCGAGGACCAGAGAGGGGCCCAGAAACGAGCTGTTGGCCAAGAACATGCAGAAGGCCCTGGTGGCGGAACACCTGAGAGGCTGGTACCATCGGAGCCGAGGCCACAGGGACGGAGGAAGGGGGATGCTGGCCGGGTATGATTTCGACAGCGGCTCTCAGCTCAGCCTGGGCTACCAAACCATGCCAGCGGCCTTCAGCCACTCTAGTCGAACCACCTCTTTCTCCTCAGGTGTGATGATTTTCTTTAAGCAGTCAAATAATTGGTATAGGAAGGAAAAGGTCATTTATGAAATCAGTTTTTGTCTTTTCTACTACAGGCTTATATACACTGTGCTGGTAATTACATCATTAATATCATATATGTAAGTTAACTGTTTATAATGTTTGCTGTCTCATATGTAGGAGTGTCTGGAAAGCTATTTTATTTCTATGAAATTTTCTTTATTGTACTGAAGATCTGCTGTCCAACCCACAACAATTTTATTTACGTTTGTTAGCAGTCCCAGTTTATGGGTCTAATTTATTACTCTTATATTCCCATAATCACAGGGTAATTACAGAGTAAAGCAACTTTGTTTTCTCTAAAATAAATGCTTAAAGATATATATATTTTTTAACCCTCCTATTATCTTTGGGGTCAGTTTGATCCCATTCAGTGTTTAACAGCTCTAAATAATTCATTGACATATTTTTTTCAGTTTTATTTAAAGGGCTAGTTACACATAAACTTGGGAAATAATTTTAATTATGATATTTTCTGGGGATTTAAATTGCTGGGGTCAAATTGAACCCAAGGATTAAAGATGTCAGTAAATTTGAAGGTAATAGGAGGGTTAATTTTTTTTTTTTTTTTAAAAAGAGAGAGATTTATCGAGACTTACCACTGTTGTAAAGATATTTTTTTAATCTTCTAAGACTTGTGTCTGCTGTACACAAATTTGTTTTCCCCCATTTCTTACCTACCTAAATATAAATGTATTCATACACCATGTAAATACCACCAGTATAGAAAAATGTAACTGATACAATTTTAATTTTCAGTCACATTTTGAAAATGTAGCAGGGACCTATTTTTGGCTGTCGTTACTGTTTGGATTAGAAACTAAGCCACACTTGGGAGAGGAATTAAACATCATTTTATTGAGTGAAGTAGTGATATTTAGTGCCATATTTGAGTCATTTAAAAATTAACGTTAGTGACAATATTATTAATAGTGTCATTTTAAGATACTGATTTAAAATGATAACTATTTAAAAAGTGTAATTATTGTCCATAACAATCCAAGTGTTTACTGTAATAACACAATACGTATATCATGTGAGGGGCCACTGTTTATTTCACAGTGGTGACGTTAAGCTGAACTCAGCAATGTTTCTAATAACAGCAATTACCACTGAATTACACTCCAACATAAGCTGAGAGATCTCGTTTCTCTCTTGTTTCCAGTGTCCTCTGCAGAGAGCACAGGGAACTGGCGCAACCAGCTGGCAGTCGGCCTGACTGAGTTTGATACAGCCGACACACCTCAGTACCCTCATCCTGGAGCTCCAGCATCTCTGTTCAATCGCAGTCCCACACACAGCAGGTGAGTGCTGCCGGCCCCTCGGTCTCCACACTGAAGCTGTGGCTGCACGTGGAAGTCAGTCAATGCAATCATCATGGTTGTGCAGTTGAATAATTAGTAGAATTTAACTAAATGCAGATTGGATACCCGTCTACTGCTGTACCTCTGGATGAAGCAATGTGTTTTTTCTGCCATTTTGTTAAGAAAGAGTTTCTTTTATCTTTGGATTGTATGCTGCCAGACTGATCTGAAACTATTCAGCTCGTCAAAATGTACTCACAAGGTTCTTCTCTCTTTCTTTCTTCCCTCCTACATTTCTTATGATTAATGCGCACGTGTGCAGAATTTCTCCAGACAACAAAGAGTCTGACACAATGCCTAAAAAATCTGAGTCTGTAGATGTGGTTGGCGCTGAGGCCACTAATACAGATGAACCGTCAGACAACCATTCTAGCACTTAAGGGTGAGACCGAATGCAGGCCGCTTTGTGTCGTGTTGCCAGTCATCTCCATTCTGACATCCTATCTTCATTCGTGTGTGTGACTCCTGTACAGCTTATTTAATTAAGTCATCCATCTTCTCGTGTCGTGGTTTGCTGATGTTTTTTTCTTCAGGCAAAGCATCTTTGTATTTGCACAAACATTCGTCTTGGAGAATTTATCACATGACTGGCAAAAAGAGTTAGCGGCTCCGTGAAGCTGAAGTGAACACTCTGATGCTTTGAGCTTTGAAATGACAACATCGGCATGCTGACATGTTTACGTTGACTGTCAACAAGCTGATGCTTAGCATGTTCACCATCTAAGTTCATTTAGGTTTTTACCAAATACAAAGTACAGCTAAGACTGATAGAAATGTCATTAGTTCTGCAATTATGTGGTCATGCAACAAAGGTTTGGACAAATTAAAAGGTTCAGTTTGTTGGATTTGGGGTTTTCTATTGGCAGAAATGGAATATAATAAATAAACTAGTGTGTCATCATCTGAAAATAAGAATCACTTAATGTTTTTTTTGTTTGTTTGTTTTTGCCTTACAATGAAGGCTTTATATCCACAGGGAGAGCAGATTCTCTTCCATGGAGTTTGAGTCTAGTATGCACAGGCCCTTTTGTGTTGTTTGTGGTTTTAGCAGCCATTGTGGGTTCTGCGGCATGTTTGAAAGGGGAGTGTGAGGTGAGGGGTATTCAGTTGGTTGTAATCTGCTCACCGCTGGATGCTATTTAATCCTACACACTGCACCTTTAACACTGTTGTCAACAGATGATCACTAAAGACAGGAACATGAATGCTTGTACCAAATTTCATTTTGATGCATCTTGTAGTCCGATGACACTTCTTTTAAAAAAATAGATTCTAACCTCAGATTCAGTTCTCAGTTGAAAAAATAAAGATTCAAGGCTTACCAAGGTTGGTAGGTCTCATCCTCATGGGATTAGAAAGGTCTCATTCAAATAACATGGCAGTCCATTCAGTAGCTGCCATCTTTAAAGTTATGTTGCTTTACCCCATAAAGCCCTGTTCCTGTTCTACATTTTCACAAGACATTGTGGGTTTTTTGGTGATTTGCATTTCCATTTCCATCCCTTAATTTTATCTCACATGTTTCTTGTCCTCAAGCAATCAAGCTACAGTTAACTTGACGTATTCTTGTGTTGTTGCCTGCACAGATTTCACCTGGACGGAGGCTACATGAGCATCCACTGAAGAGGACCAAACCAAACTTTGGCACAAATAAAGCCATGGCCAGCAGCACATGAAGGGAATGAAGTTGAAACACAGGCTGTACACAGACTATTTGACTGCCATAACACCGTCTTTGGAGATATTCTGTCCTGCAGGTTTTGGCAGAAAGGTGTACACTGTCCTCATGTTAAAGTAACACAGTGATGACACTCTTGAATGACTTTCCCATGTGCCTTGGATTGGATGAATTGTACAGGCAGATGAGAATGTGTCAAGAAACTTTAAGATGTTGCACAACCACAGTGGATTCAAACCCGATTGTGTATTAAATATAACAAACAAACAAAAAAAAGAAGAGGCAACATGTGTTTTTACTGAATCCAACTCCATGTATTTCAACAGGAACTAGTTACTGCCTTATACAAAACAGTAGGTTATAGAATTAAAAAAAAAAAAAACATCACCACTCTCATCTCAGTACAGTATGGTAAAAAAAAAAAAAAAAAAAGTCTTAAATATAACATCTGAATGTTCACAAATGTGACATGACAAGAGCTGATTTGATCATCATTAGAGCAGGCTGTGTATTTGATGAATTCCCATTTCTTCATTCCTTTCAACTTTGAATCAGAATGTATTATGTCCATATTGTTTATAGAGCCATTTGTCTTTGTTGGTGCCGTAATGTGTTTTAAAAATGCATGGTGAGAAAAATTCTTTTGATAACAATTTCAGTCTTTTTTTTTAAATATTAACAGAAGACCACTGCCATAAAAAAACCATATCCACATCCTGTTGTTTGTTTTCTCACATATTTGTACAGTCAGTGTGTAGTTATATGTTGTTAGATGTTGTCATAAAATATTTTCCACTGGGAACGAGGAGGTGAATAAATATAAGTGTGACACATAGACGGCTGTTGTCACTTTCTTTTGGGAGGCTTCTGTAGTTGGTAAACAACCGGTTCAGGTTCCGTTATTGAGTTGGTAAGTAAGCCTTAAAGGAATAGTTCCACATTTGGGGAAATTCAACATTTTTTTTTTTAGCTGAAGGCATGATGAGAAGATTAATAACACTCTCATATGAGTCTGTTGAATATATGCTACAGTGAGGTGGTTAGCGTTGCGTAGTGCAAAGACTGGAACAGACCAAACTGTCCAAAAGTAACACATTCTACCCATCAGTACCTCTAAAGTTCTCTAATCAATTCGTTATATCCCATTTGATTACTCTAACAAAGTGTTTTATTCAGTTTGCAGTACCAGGAAATAAAATGAATACTGTTTAACCCCATTTTTTACACTTTGAAAGATATGAAGTGTAAATTCGTGACCTGTAGAGATACCTGTAGGTCGACCTTTTCACCTTTGAACAGTGCCAGGCTAGCTGTTTCCCTTGGTTGCCAGTCTTTATGCTAAGCTAACATATCCTGGTAGTAGTCAATAATTCAGTCAGACTTTTTATATAGCATTTTTTTTCACAACTGAAAAGTAACACAAAGTGCTTTGCAGATAAATTATTAAAAACAATACAAACAATGCTCTCCATCCCCAATATCATGTTAGAAATGAAGAACTCAAGAACACAGGGATCATATCATATCATAGCTCATCTTACTCTTGGCAAGGAAGTGAGTACATGTATTTTCCAAATGTCAGAGTATTATTTCTTTATTTATTTTTAACTCTTACATTTAAAAAATGTGATTTTTCATGGTGCTGCTTTAGCTACAGACTGTGCTCTGAATTTTGTTGCGAAAAAGGTCAGATGTCGTCTCTCCATCTGGTTGTACCCATTCCCCTAAAGATAAACTCCCTCATCTGGCTCCTGATTTGTTGTGTTTGAGCCTTCTAACACTTCAGTAGAGCTCTGGGAGGAGCTCTGTTCGCAGTGGAGGCTTCACGCCTCCCTTACATTAAAACAGTCCACCTGCTGCTGTCAATCACCCTCTTTCCTTTTGCCTGAAGCAACTGTCATCCCAAAAGATCCTGATGGCCGGGCCAGCTGGGAGAAGGGAGCTGAAAAAAGAATGTTAGCATGTCTTTCCCCCCTGCATGTACCTTAAATATCTTCCATGCAGTTCACAGGGTTTAATTTTAGGCTCCGCATGGGGTAGGAGCAAACCGTCTCTCGCTGAAGTCAAAGTCAGAGGCTTCCCAGTTTGTTCTGTCCTGAGTCACAAGTTGGACAGAGATTTCAATTCCTTTTGATATCAGCAGAAGAAAGAAACTACAGTGCGACAGTATGTCTGACAGTAGAGACCTTGATGATCTCAATGAGGAGGACATTGATGAGGATGAAATCCTCGCCATGCTTTCACCCGAGGAGCTTAAGGAGCTCCAGAGTGAGATGGATGTTATTATTGCCCCAGATGAGAGTGTACCAGTAGGACAGAGACAGAAGGACCAGACAGAGAAACCTCCGACAGGGACGTTCGACCACAGATCCCTGGTTGATTACCTCTACTGGGAGAAAGAGTCTAAGCGTATGCTCGAGGAAGAAAGAGTGCCAGCTACTCTGCTGCCCAGTGAGGTAAGAGTTCCAACTCCTGAAGGTTCATGTGCAGATTAATGTAGAATATCAAAAATAAATATTTAAAACACAATGTGGAATGTAGAAGCAGAATAAAAACATGCTGGTTGGAATCTCAATGCTCTGATTTGTCATTTTCATCAGAAAAGAAGGGAGGAAGCAGAAAAGGAAGATAAAGAGGAAAGCTCAGAAGATGTGAAATATGAGGTTTATGAAGTGATAGAGGAAATCATTGAAGAGGAAACTGCAGATTGTGCAGATGGAGAGGAAATTATAGAGGAGATAATTGAGGAAATAGTGGAAGAAGTTGAAGAGAAAGATGAAACGGACAAAGGAATCGATGTGGATAAAGAGGATAAGGCGAAGCTGTCTGTGGAAGACAAACCTGAAAATACAGTCAAACATGAGGAGTGTCTAGATAACACAGTAAAAGTAGCAGAAGACAGTCCAGTTGACAATCAGTCTTTGCCTGACACAGAAGAGAAGACTGAGAGTTTAGCCACAGAACACAATGTTGAAGAGAAAGCAGAAAATACAAATACTAATAATTTACCTCCTCAAGAAGCTCCAGAGGCCCCAGAGCCAAATGAAACCACTGATAAGCTCCCACCCAAAGAAGAGAGAAAAATTAACAAATTAAAAATTCCAAAGCTGGCCCTCAACAACATAAAAATGACATCAAGACCTTCAGGAAATGAGACAAACTTGGAGTCGACGCTTGACAAGCTCCGCAACAACAACCCCTCGGTCACTGAGGTGAACCTCAACAACATAGAAAACATTCCCAAAGAGATGCTCCTGGACTACGTCAATGCCTTAAAGAAAAATAAACATGTGAAAACGTTCAGTATAGCAAACACTGGTGTGGATGAAAACATTGCTTTCAGCCTGGCCAACATGCTACGAGAGAATCGCAGCATTACGACTTTGAACATCGAGTCCAACTTCATAACCGGAAAGGGCATCGTCGCCATCATCCGCTGCCTCCAGTTCAACGAGACTCTCACTGAGCTGCGGTTTCACAACCAGAGGCACATGCTGGGTCACCACGCAGAGATGGAGATCTCCCGCCTGCTCAAGGCCAACAACACCCTTCTGAAGATGGGCTACCACTTTGAGCAACCAGGTCCAAGGATGGTGGTGACCAACCTTTTGACCAGGAATCTTGATCGCCAGAGGCAGCTGAGGAAGGAGGAGCAGAAGCAGCAGCAGCTAAAGGAGCAGAGGGAGCTGATGCACATGTATGAGAACAGCCTCAACCTGCCTCCCGGTTTACTTGAGATGTTGGGATACATACCACCTCTGGAACTCCTACAGGAGCACGGGCTCGTCCCACCCTCATCGGAGCTGAACACCGTACCTCAACCGCACCAACAACCAGAGCAGCCAGAGCAGCCAGAGCCACAGAAGCAGCCAAAACACAAAAGCATTCCCAAACAACCCAGTGCCGAACCAAAGAACACATTAAGAGACGTCCAGCTGAAGAGGACCCCCAAGAAACGCGATCCATTTCTGGACCTGGACCCGAGGGATTGTGGGAGACCAGAGAGGGCAAGTTTCCAACTGAGAAAGACTCCCAAAGTGAAGGATGCAGGCAGCGAAGGGATGACAGATGGAAAACCCAACCTGACTGACGTGATAAAGACTTTGAAGCCTGTCCCTCGCAGACGAGTGCCTCCAAAGGTTGACCTCACTCCTCGAGATCAGCTCCTAGATGAGATCAAGAAGAGCAACGTGGCCTATCTCAAAGCTGTGAGTATCTGAGGATTGTTACTGTGGGATCAATCAACATTTCTGTTTTCATGTTCATCAGATTGGTCATACCTGATTTTTTATTATTTTTTTTACCTAAAATGTTATGGATGAGTGTTTAAGTTCTTAAAACAGAAAAGCATTTAGCACATGTGAATACATCACATTTTACCAGCATTACTGCCTAAAACGTGTTCAATTCTACATTACATGTACTACTCACGTGGACTTAATGTTAACTTTTTATGTTGCTTCTTGCAGGTGCCGCTCCCCAAAGCCCTGGAATCAAGTGAAACAAGTCTCTTTTCAGACTTATAAGACTTCTTCACCACACTGTATGTTTGTTTTACACACACTTAGAATTAGTCACTCCACATGAACAGCACAAATGATGAGTGAACTATATCGTTGTTACATAGAGTTCTGGTTGGTTTTTGTTCCACTCCTGTATTATCTCAATAAATACTACGGTCTTGAGAAAGACAATATTAATGTTACACATTATATACCACATTAATTGTACATTCACACATGCTATTACTTTCGTTTGCTATTGCTTAAATACAGAGCATAGAAAAAATGTTGTTTATTCACAAGTCCTATTATTATGTAATGTCTAGTAACAATTTCTTTGTGCTAAAAATGTATTAATAAAAAGGCTTGTTTGATTACATTTTAGATTATTAACTTTGGCACAAATATGATCAATGCATTTGTATTTTAATACATTAAAAAAAAAAAAGACCTTCTACTCTTTGTCTTGGGATTATTATGTTTTCTTTTTTTTTCTTTTTAATTAAAATCTAACAACAGATGTATCTCCAGGGAACCATTTAATTAATCCCAGTCATTTTTTTTTTCGATTTTCACAATTATTTTTCCATCCTCAGAGTCTTAATACTAATAAACTGATGCCTCAAAATGTGTCCACATGAATCGAATGACACTGTGTAACATTTTGTAAGGTCTATTATTCATTAGCATTCACTTAAAAAAATAAAATAAAATAAAAAAGTTTTCATTTGTTTTCATAAAAGCCTAGATGTGCATTTTTTAAAAGCAGAAACAACTCATCTATATGCCAGAACAACTAAATTCTGTGCTAAATACATCTACTATATATATATATATATACACACACTCACTCTGAGACTTAATTGGAAAAAAACTGCAACAGAAATCAATTTAATTGTATTTTTTATCGAGGAGGACAGCCATGTTTTACTTCCAGTTCAGCACTTTTCAAGAATGAAAAAGTCACATAAAAACATGGATAATATAGAATATAGCATCCATAAAACATGAACAATCTCTCGAACTGTCATTTGTGAAGGTCGCATGCACAAACTGCAGGTAATGTGCACATGTGAGAAGCAACAAGAGACAACTGCTAATAAATATCAGGAGTATAAAATGAACACTGAACAATACAGATTTAGTCTCGCTTTTTTTTTTTTTTTACAAGGACATGGGTTTTGACGGGAATATAGCATGGCATGTCTCTAGTTCAGTATTTATTATTGAATAGGGAACTGTGGTAGTCTAAAGTTAAAATTTCAATTTCACCAGTAGCTTCTGTCCCACTACTAAAATTTTGCACTTTGCATCCTGCAGCCGCTTTATACATTTCTTCATGCTGTAATATGAAAATAATGACACATTAGAAATAACAACAAACATGTACACACCATGATATCATATTCAAACAATAAAGCTGCACTTGCCATTCATTTTTCAATATTGCATAGCTGTGATCAGAGGGGATATACTCAGGCCAGCCTGTATGGTCAGGAACTGTATGCACTTCTGACAATAGGAATATTCACACTTCAGTATTATTAGTCAGGCCATACGTCTATACTGGAAGCAAATCGGTCTCAGATTAGTATTCATACAGCTCCTGTCGTGACATGATTGGATTTATTGCTGTTTATCAAGCAGTTCACTGGGTGTTGGCTATTTATCTTGGTTGAATTGGTGAGAAGAAAAATAAACATGCTGGTTTTGAGGTAGCAAACTGAAAGGAAATTATACATATATATATTGAGATCAAATACAACTGGAGTCTATTAACTGCATTGGTTATTCTGTTCAGACATTCTAGTTTATGTTGCTGAAATAAATACTCAGTCATCATGTACAGCAAAGTGTACCATCAGCACAGGAACTGATCTGTTTTTTGGACATTTTTCGACATTGGAATGCTCAGACCTTTGGTTACCTTCAGCGCACGTTGCCTCTCAACATCCAAGCCACACTGTGATCGTGCGATCCTTGTTATAATATTTCTATCCTTCTGTAGACTTTACATAGTGTGAGCTAACACAAACATATAAGATTATGAAGTAAACCAAAACAAATAAAAAGTGGGAATGCAAATATCAGTAACTTTACATGTAAGGGGAAGATAGAATTGTGACACATGGGATGATGCTACGGATATTTGAATCCATACTGTATGATATTGGCTTCCCTTGGCACACTCTTAGCTAGAGCCTTACTCCTTGAGTTTACTCTCGATGAAATCCTGAATCTTGTTCATCTTCTCCTCCTGTTGATCCAGGAGATCCATGATGATGCCCATGGGGGTCTTCTTCAGCCCAACACCTTCAATCTTGTTCTCCAGTCTATTCTTCATGTTGCGCAGTCTCAGAGAGGCGTGGATCAGGATTACTAAAGGAGAAACAAGAATTTATTCATATTGTTTCACTATGAAAATAACATAATATAGTGCGATGTGATTTTCTCTGACAAATATGTTAAAAAAATAAAAATAAAAAAATGTGATACTGCTGCAACTCCGACTTAAAAGCATGTGTAAGGAAGGCATCTCTTTAATTTCCCTGTCAGGCAGATACTGAATGCATGACATCAGCCAGCAAATGCGGTTCTGTCCAAATCAACAACCCATAGCAACCCGTCAACACAGGCAGCAGTGGGCAGGGCCCCTGGGAAAAGAACGAACTGCCTCGCCTATCTGCCACAACGTTAGAGCTGCCACATTTGCTCTAACGATCCAACCCACCAATTATCTAAACCACTCTGCTGACGGTCTGACTCTAAATGTATCCAAAGAGCTGTAGCAGAGCCTAAAGTCTACACTATAGCTCACCCTGTAAAGCTGCCTTTATATTACACGTGTGTCATGAGTAAAAGCGCGTCAGTAATAGTGTACGTACTGTTCAATCCCCACAGTGAGTCAGAATGAGAGAGCACTCGGAAAACCTTGCTCATCCACAGGAAAACCTCAGTTATGCATCCACATGTGACTCACTAGTCCCCTTAACAGTTTTCATTGTATAACATTAGCCAACACTCGAGTGTGTGCAATACTGGAAGCACAAGTTTGTCTTAGTGTATAGGCTGTACAATTTTGCACATCTACTAAGTTATGTAAGTGTTACGTGGCTCAAAAACCTGTTTGAGTTGAAAATGTTTTAAACTCCAACATCAGCGTCAGAAAAGATGTAGAATGAAAGAAAAGAAGTATGATTCCTTATGACTAAATCACAAAAACTAAAATTGCTGTATGACCTAATGAGTTTGTATTTAACTGATTGCAATATGCTGCTTTCCTTAAACAACTTTGTAACTTGAATTTTGGAAACTACTCTATGAATACAGAACATATTAAAAACACATTATGATTCCAACTGCAATGAGTGACAAGTTGTATCATCTGATGTACTATACAGTGTTTTACCCACAAAGTCGAGGGCCTGTTGTATAGAAGAGGTTATGATAGAATGCTACATGTTAGAAAACATTTCTATAATATGATTAGGAGTTTAATATTTTTGAGTGTTGAGACTACCCTGGAAAACTCTTAACTGAATTAAACACGTCAGGCGGTTGCAGCATCCCACAATAGGACAAGACCTGCTGAACTGTGATGAAGCACTATCCAAGACAGTAAAAGATGATTTAATGACCTATTCCCTATCAGAAAGTAAGCAGGGAAGTCTTGTGCAATATCCTGAGACTCACACAGCAGTGGGAAAGTGATTCCAAAGATGAAGACACAGACACCGCCACACAGCGACAGCAGAAAGTAACTGGTGACCATGACGCCGATGACAAACAGAGTGGGGTTCTTCCTTTTGAAGTTCTTGATGGTGGCCTTGTTTTCTCCGGCCCACACTGAACCCACGAAGACCAGAGTCACCACAGTGCCTCCCAGAAACATGCCAAATGGATTCAGGAACCTGAATGTTGGAACATGAAAATGACATGTTGTGCATGCTTTTGTTCATGTTTTGTTATTGTTTTTAAATAGCACAACCTGCTGGTGGTGACAACAATAGCTGACATCCTGGCTAGTTTGGTGTCAACCATAAAAGGGTAGAAAACCTGCAGCAGGGCCTATGCATGATTTCCTCTACATCATGCTCTGCTCAGCAGACTGCTAGTCAGCTTGTATGCACACTTATGCGCAGCAATTATATAGATGGTTCAAGGCAAAGTGTAGCATCACTAATTTTCATAAACATCTTAAGTCATATTAATGATTATTATGAAGGGACTCTGTGGTTTACAATATAAAGCACTGGCATGCAATTTAAGCTAGCTACATCGGAATTCTTTCTAATATCGAACGTTACTAAACTAAATATTTAAAGAAATGTTTGTAGGCCTACTAAGGTTTGAATATTTATGGCAGACGTCGGAAAAGTTACGTTGTCTAAAACATAGGCACAACAATGGCAGCTGCACCAGAAATAGCCTCTGTGGTCATGATGGGTGTGGGTTAAAAGGTATGCAGGCTAATTAAACACAGAGCCACGGATGCTAGCCTGTCTGCGTTAGCCTGATGCTGGGACTTACCCCACGATGAGGAAAACCACCACGACCACGGCGAAATAATTCGTCTGGTAGTACAGCAGATTGCTGATCACTCTGTTGTTCCACTTCGTTAAATCTCCAAACTCTGGTTTAGCGAATCGGTCGGTCCCGGGGAAGAAGTCATCCCACGGTCTGAGAGGTGCGAGCTCCATCTTGGCTGCCATGTTTCAGCGTGAAGCGAAGCGACACACAAACATACCCGCACGCGCTGCGTGATATTTTGACAGGTCAGCTGATCAGCGAGCGAGGAGAAGGAGGGAGGGCGTCCAACGAGATTATATACTCTCGCGGGATTGTGAACGAGAGTAGAAGGAGGAAGCAACTGGAGTTGTCGACTTGCGTTGTCCAATGCGCCGCAGGGTTGTACTGCTTCAGTTTACTTGTTTCAGTCTTCTATTCTGTAATATATATGTATATATTTAACAATTATTCACATTTCTATCAGTTACTAAAGTAATAAAAGCAGTAAAAGAAATAATTTCTGAATAAATGCTACAGAAAAAAAACAGAGAAGTTCTGAATTCAAAAACTTTGCATTTGATTTTTTTTTTTTTTAATAATTTTGATTTTAGCAATTATCTATCTCAAAATGTGTTCAAATATGAAATGCAAACAGCACATCAAGGTCATAAAGAAACAAACTACTGCAAATGTTATGAGCAGTAAATACAAGGACAACAAATGTAGCAGCAATAGCAGCCTGCAGTATCTAACTCAGCTTTCTCTCATATGCTGCTTTACCTACATAAATATAATTACATTGGTATTTATATTTGAATTTCATGCGTTACATTTCATTCACATGTGCAATTATTCATTATCATGGTGTATTTTTTTAATGTAATTATTACGGTTAATATTTCAATTTCAAGTACAAAATTTCACAAAATATCACGTCCGATGTTACTTGATTACACCCATTACAAGTACTGTTTATTACTTTTTCCATTATTGTTATAGTTTAGCTTACCTGTTGTTACTTTTATTTTATTTTTTTCATTGCCTTTCTATCAGACACTTTTTTTTCCTCTCTTGTACATTTTTCTGAGTGATATCTGGCAAAAGAATTTCCTTGGGCATTAATAAAGTTTTATGTAGTCGTATCTCTTTAAAAATAAAAATTTGAAAATTGTAAAAAAAAAATCAACAAAATTTGAAAATGTTATTGTTCTAACTATAATGATTTTTGCTTTAATCATAAGGCGAAACATTTTCTCCCACAAGATTCTCTGAGGCATTTAGGTTTGATGAAGGGCGATCCTCGTTATTTGTGAAGCAGCACAACACCACCAGCTCTCTCTTTGAGGACTCGGAGCCGCAGGTCGCAGCGCAGTTTTGATGCTCGTGAACGCAGCAGTCAGAATCGAGGACATGGGACCGTGAGAGTATGGCGGATGCCGAGGAGCCGTAAGTCTCAATGGACGGAAAACATCATGATTTGCTAGCTTACCTTTGGCCTTTTGTCGTGAACCCGACTCGCTTAAACGCTGTTTTACCCTCTTCTTCCAGGGAGAAGAAAAGAAGGCGAATAGAGGACCTGACTGAGAAGTTAGTGACGAATGCTAAATAAAGGTCTCTGACTGGCAGCAGGTTTGCGTTGCACAGAAGAGCAGCGACTGCTGGGCCAGGAGACACGAAAATCTACATTTTAGCCAGTTATCTTAATTACCCCTTTAGCTGTTTGCAAAACCCAAATCATGCAGTAACACATCGCCATGTACATTGCGAAACACATTACAGGTAGAGCAGCTGCATCCACCAGTCATGTTCCTGGCAAAACAAATCTGGAAGGATCAAGACAGTAACACTGCAGCTGTGGGGCACTTTCATACTGGATAATAGTCCTAAATGGGATTTGAATGTAGCCAGACTAAAGAAAGTGACTCAAACTCAAAACATGAGCATGCATTCTTATAATCATTAGATATATCAGCGTGCTGCACATTAATGTCCCATAATGCAATGCATGAAAGAAACTGAGGCAGTTCTTACTGGTGGAAAAACAACTGTAGTAAAACAGCTCTTGAAAGAAATTACCACTCAATATGTAAGACAAATTCTTAAAAGATAAACAGAATATATTGAGGTGTTTTTCCTGCAAAGAGCACCACACTTTAAAGCGTATTTACAATATATGATATACATATATATGCTATTGAGAAAGGTTTGTGAAGCTAATCCGGTGTCTTGATAATTTTTAAAGTCTGTTTTTCTGATAAACTTGCTGCATTGCTGTCAGATTCTTGCACTTTTTGAATTTTAGGAGACATCGTGTTGCATTTGAAATGTTTTTAGAGACTTTGGGAGGTAAAGCTATTCAGTATTTCAAAGTCAGGCATTTAAACAGACTTTTTTGTTTAGCTGAATATATTTTTTTATTTCTTACTCATGTCATCATTATTGTTAGGGTTTGCTGTTAGTGATGTGACCAGCTCAGAATCGTGCTGTAAGACATTTCATTCATCAGTCATCAACAGTAGTTTCATTGGATCGTCACTAATTGTGGAAAATATGCCATTATGTGAGCCTCTACTGTGGATTGCTGCAATTTATTTTTCTCATCAAGCTCTTTTCACCTATTTTTATTTGTGTCTTTATACCCATGACTCCTCTTAATACAGTTAATTTTAATGTCTTCTTTTCAGAACTTTAAAACAGTGTGGAGAACTAAATAATACACATAATAAATGATAAATGGCAGAAGTAGAATGGACTTGTATCAATCTGAGTTATGGTACCCGTTCAGCATCTCTCTGTGTGTTGTGTGCCCAGAATGGCTGTAGATGGAGGACACAGGGACGGTAGTTGCGACTGGGACGGCCGGTGGAATCACGTGAGGAAGTTTCTAGAGAGACCGGGCCCGTTCACACATCCTGACTTTGAGCCGAGTACTGAGGTGAGCGTGATAAGGCTGTAACTTCAAGCTGTCGTTGTTAAGTTACGGTGATGTTTCTTGTCTTGAGTCCAATTCTTTAAACATTTTGACGCCCTTTTTTTTGTGTCAGTCTTTACAGTTTTTGTTGGAGACATGTAAGATACTGGTCATTGGTGCAGGAGGACTTGGATGTGAACTCCTTAAGAATCTGGTAGGAAATAGCTTTAATCCATGTTGTGATCTCAGTGTGCTTAATTAAGTGTAAATGGAACAGACTTTCTCTGCTGGTTTCAATAAGTTCTTACACAGTCTTGTTTTGTTGAAGGCCCTGTCTGGGTTTCGCCTTATTCATGTGGTTGACATGGATACGATTGATTTGTCCAACCTCAACAGACAGTTTCTTTTCAGGTAGGTTTCACCTCCATTTTCAACCCCTTTATAGTTTACACTATAGCTTAGACACATACAGCATGTGTGGAGAAATTTAGATTCCATATTTTTTTTAAATTATTTACAAGATTTGTCAGAAAAGTTCCAGGACTGGTGTCACAAAAGATATATTTCAAATCCAAACTGCAAGTTTTCCCGTGGAGTCTTACGCACTTTCCCAGCCTTCTCTGCCACGCCGCCCTGCAATCCTGGAAGGATTCTTCAGGGATCCTCTACAGCTCTGTCGTCACAGCCATCTTGATGTCATCCACGTCTTCAAAACGGGTCCCCTTGATGACCCCTTCGAGCTTGGGGAAGAGGAAAAAAATCCCACAGAGCCAGGTGGGGTGAGTAGGGAGGTTGCTACAGCACAGTGATGTTCTTCTCAGCCAGGAACTGTTGGATGCTCAGGGCATTGCGAGCAGGTGCGTTGTCATGGTGAAGCAGCCACGAATTGTCCTGCCACAACTCTCGCCTCTTCTCACGCACTGAACAAAGTAAACGCCTCAGGATCTCTTTGTAGACGTGCTGGTTGATCGTCTGAAGGGGAAAACTCATTGTAGTTTGTAGTTTGGGTTTGAAATATATCTTTTGTGACACCAGTCCTGGAACTTTTCTGACACACCTTGTAGATAAGTTATCAAAAATATACATAGCATAATTAAGTTAAAAATTTAAATACAAGGGTTGATCCAAAAGTTCCAAGACTGTTCTAAGTGTGCGCGGATTGCATCACATTCACTCTCTGTAACGTGTGAGCAGTTAGCCAGGATGTCATGTGACACCGTGCTGTCAACCGTGGACCCTGTGTTTTTTGAATGAATTTGCAATTTCTCCACGGTGCACAAACTGAGGAGAGAAGAAAACATCACATTCTGCATCAGGCAACAGCCAACCTTCATATCAAATATCATCGCTGGTACCGAGGGGTGGGTTTGCAGTTATGACCGAGTTAAGAAAGGGTAGTTTTGACAGTGGGGGAGCTTGCAGTTTCCAAAACCATCCAAGCCTGTTATGTCAGGAGCGTACCAGGAAGCATGGTTGTTGTTTTTCTCCAACAGTCGCTCGGTTGTGCACCAGGAGTCCCAGAGTTCTGCTGTAATATCCTGAGGTGACAGCATGTGAGTGCTAGAACGCGCTGTGCGTCACGTCAAACTGCAGCGATTACACACAGATTTTTCGGTCACAACAACACAATCGATGCCCGCCACCTGCCTTCCCTCACCAGATTGGGCTCCCTGTGATTTCTTCCTTTTACAAAATGAAAATCAAGTTAAAGAGTTGGTATTTTGACACAGTTTTGGAGATTCAGCACTGATCTCAGTCGGAGCTTTACATTTAACGGGGACGGCGTGTTTAAACCAGGTGCTGTTTTTGATTTTTATAGGCACAGTGTCGTAACTTTCTGATCAACCTTTGTAATTTTTAGTCTGAAAGCCACTCACATGAGTTTTAGCAAGCCTGTATGATAAACTCAGATCACAGACAACCTTGTATATGTTGTATAATTAACTGATTTACACAACTGTTCAGACTCAAAGACGTTGGACGACCAAAGGCAGACGTGGCTGCTGACTTTGTCAACAGTCGTATCCCAGGATGTAAAGTCGTCCCGTATCCTTTTCTTCCCACTTCTCTTTAAAAAAGCGACTCAGATTTAGTTTACATTGTATAAAATATATCTGCAAGGTCTTATATTCCTTATAAATAACATGCAGTCACTTTAAAAAGATCCAGGACTTCGATGAGTCTTTCTACAGACGTAAGTGGGATCTTCTTGCAGGGTTTAAGCTTTGGCCAGACTCACCAAGTGAACATCTGAGAAGAGAGTTTTATTGATTTTTCAAACACTCGTCGTCTCTTTGCAGAGTTCCACATCATCGTGTGCGGACTAGACTCCATCATCGCCAGACGCTGGATGAACGGGATGCTGGTCAGAAAAGTTATTTATTTATTTGTTTATTTTGATCTTACCCATGTTATCGTCCTTGCATTTCAGGAGTGTATAAATAGATTTAACTCAGCACAGTCTAATGTGGGTCATGATTGATTTTGCCTTCTCCAGATATCCCTTCTGAGCTATGAAGACGGAGTCCTGGATCCCAGCTCCATCATCCCCCTCATTGATGGAGGGACAGAGGGCTTTAAAGGAAACGCTCGTGTCATTCTGCCGGGCATGACTGCATGTATCGACTGCACACTGGAGCTGTACCCGCCACAGGTAGTGCTCCCTTTTTCAGTGGAAATGTATTTTCTGGTTTCACCTTTAAGATTCGTACATGAAAAAACTGCAATTTTTCTATTCTTAGTGAATGATTTCTGTCACAGAATAGTCAGCCACCCTGTTAACATTTTATAAATCACGCCTGCTGTTCAGCCTGTCTTTGGGGTGTGAGAAAGCATCTGTGGTGCACAGGCGGCGATGTTTCCCTTTTCCATCTGGAGCAACAGCTGTTTGAAACAAAATGCATTATAATTAAAGATTAGGGTCATAAAGATAAGTAGTGATAGCTACCAGACTGAAAGAGGCATCAACGGGATGCGCAACACCAGCCCAGCAGGACCTATATTGCGCCGAAGAGCTTGCCAAAACAAAGGGAAGAAAGAGTAAAAAGAAAATTAAGCAACGATGTGATGGTTTAACTTGTTCATTAACAGTTGAAGTGGTATTTTATAGGTGTGATATTTTAGCCACAGTGCACCTTTGGCTGTTTTTTTAATCATGCATAACAGAAAAGGAGGGCTTTTAGTGTTCCTTGAAATACTTTTTTGCTTGTTTTTAAGTCACATTTTCTGATCCACAGATAAATTTTCCCATGTGCACCATTTCGTCAATGCCGAGGCTACCAGAACACTGCATCGAATATGCCAGAATCTTGCAGTGGCCCAAAGAAAAGCCGTTCGGAGGTATGATAACACATTCATTTGTTATAAGGTAAACACATGCGGTCACATTTTATAACACGACTGCCTGAGAATAAAATGTAACAGCCTGGGTTTTCTTCTCAACCAGAGACGAGCTTAGACGGAGACAATCCCCAGCACATCCAGTGGGTGTTTGAAAGATCCCAAGAAAGAGCTGCAGAGTTTAACATCACAGGAGTGACATACCGACTCACTCAAGGTGAACCTGCGAATTACAAGACAATCATTTATTCTGCTCAAATGTAGTACATCAGTTAGGTTTTTTTTATTGAATATTTCGGTAGAACTGATGAACTGTCACTGCGATCGTCGGCTGTCTCATTCACAAGCACCCATGATGCTGTCTTGGAATCCGACTCATGAGTGTTTCTTGTGTCACAGGAGTCGTGAAGAGGATCATCCCTGCTGTGGCGTCGACTAATGCTGTTATTGCTGGTATGTGGTGCTGAAGTATTTTTTTGTTTTTTTTTAGGATATTCAAGGCTGTTGCTATTCAGAGCTGTTGAAGCTCGAAAACAGTACGTGTGACATTTTTTGATTCGTCAGTGGGGAAATATAAAGAGGAACTTATCCATGGCCCCCTACAGTTACTTTTGCTCTGTCTGTCAAGCTAGCATGGCACATGTGCAGATATAATAATAACAGGGGCAGAGTTAGCGCTTGAGAATTTTTTATTTTTTTTTCCACAGCATGGTTTAATTCCATGTATGTGTAAATACATGCATGCCTTTTTTATGGCCAACAGCCCTGGATTTAGTAGCTAAAGTGACTCATTTTTAAGGTTGAAATCTTCAATGAGACATAAAGTGGGGGTGGGGTTTGTGGTTTTCATATTTTGGATAGAAAATCCATCCCAATAAGAAGGATGCAATGATTTCAGAGATGGTTCTTCATCTGAACAAATAAACTTTTGCTTTATTGATGGAAAAAGTGGTGAACTGACCCTTTAAATGGATCTGTAGGCTCAGGTTTATGTGACCTACATTTTCTGCATTATAACCGACGCATCCTCATAAAAATGTCCTGACAGCTCTGATGGAGCTTCGGATTCATCCTGAGAAGCTTTATTGCTAACAGTTTCAACGTTTCAAATGAGAATCTTTAACATGTTTGCCACGCAGGATAACGCAGAAAATCGTTTACCTTTAGTTTCTGATTGATTTAGCGATTAATAAATTAATCCTGCCGTGCCATGCGTGTAAATGTTCACGTGAATTCCAATTTAAAGAAGCACCTATCATCTCTGCTGCTTTATAATACTGCAGGTATTTATTAAAGTCAGAAGAAAACATCTTGCAAACAGCCAGCTGTGGGCAGCAAGCAGGCGTCAGTGTCATGTGTTTTGACATTTTAATGTGGCCCTCATAGACAGAATAGGAGAAAAGTAAAGGAAACAAGAGAAGCAAAATACATAAAGGTTGTTTTGTGATGTTGGAGAGCTTAACACTGTGCGCACCTCTGCAGACTAAAGACACATATGTTGAGGCTTTTGTGCTTACTGAAAGGATTAACTTACTGGAGGTCAGCTATCAACCATGCACTTCCAGAGATTGCCCACAGACAGGGCTAATGTGTGTGGGGTTTTGGGGATTGTAGGCAGAGGGCTAAACCACTGTAACTTAGAAAAAAAGGAATCTTTTTGATCCCGTGCTTCACACAAGCGCTCTCTAGGCATATTGTTGTGTTACTTATAATTGTATGGTTACGTTTACCGCCCAAGCTGATTTTCTTAGGTGGCTGGAAAGTCTGTGTCCAGTTGAGTTTTCATTGTTTGTAGTTGACTCTTGAAAAAACAAATGATGCAAAATAATCTTAAATGTATGCATTCTAGCTGCGTATACAAAATAATGCTAAAAATGTGAAGCTAAATCCACATAATTAGGAGGTAATGTTCGGTTGCTACTGAGGTCAGTAATCTAGTTAGCTGGTATTAGCAACTTTTAGCTTATGTTAGATTTTTTAATAAATTATTTTTTTGTTGTTTTTGTGGACTGTATTTACAATAATTATGCAATTCACTTTTCTTAATTTTACTTTTCCTCTCCTCAGCTGCCTGTGCGACAGAAGTTTTTAAAATTGCCACAAGGTTGGTATCAGAAACACACTGTGAACCTCTCATTCCAGTTACCTGCTGAATTGTCTAATAGTACGTACATCACCTAGTATTTTATTTTCCAGCGCATATATTCCTTTAAATAACTACCTGGTCTTTAACGATGTGGATGGACTGTACACCTACACTTTTGAAGCTGAGAGAAAGGTTTGTTTCGCCCCTAACTGGACCCAGTAACCATCTTATCAGCAGTGTAATGTAACATTTCTTATTACAGAGAATAAACAGCATAATCTTAATTAACTTTGACTGACAGGAAAATTGTTCAGCGTGCAGCCAGGTGCCTCAGGATCTCCAGTTCCCTCCGTCTGCCAAATTACAGGAGGTTTTAGAGTACCTGACAGAAAACGCCTCTCTGTGAGTTCTCAGGAAAAAAAATGATTTTGCAATAACATTTTAAGAAAAACAAGGATCACATTAAGAATTTGTACGATTTCTTCCCAGGCAAATGAAATCCCCAGCTATCACCACGACTCTGGAAGGCAAGAATAAGACGCTTTATTTGCAGGTAATATATTTAGTCTTTCTGAATGATGCTCAGTGTTTCAATATCTATATTTTATCATGAAGCACAATTAAACTATGATAAAAATCTTATTCCAGTCTGTTAAATCCATCGAAGAGCGAACCAGGCCAAACCTCTGCAAAACCTTAAAAGGTATTAGGAACTATTATTCTCATGTTATCAGTCTGGTCAAAGTAACTTGTGTTCCTAATGCAGTATGTTTTTATTGTTTTCTTGGCAGAGCTGGGCTTGTCAGACGGGCAGGAACTAGCAGTAGCCGATGTCACCACACCCCAGACAGTTCTCTTCAAGCTCAATTTTACTGCTTGAATCTCCCATTACAAGGAGCCGCACTGATGCATATGAATGCAAACTGGATGCTTCATCACAAGGTTACCGTGATGTCGCAGTAGCACATTAGATGTGACAATGTAAATAAGATGAGTAAGGTCTAACGCATTGGATAGGATTGGTTGTTGTATGAGCATGGAATCATTTAACAGCATTGTTTTTTCTATTAGTGACAACGTTTACTTCCTCATGTATTTGTCCTGTGTTCTCCAATATTGTAGCCATTTACCTGTCAATCAAATGAGAATAATAATGTGCACAATACTCTAATAAAATTTTATTACCATGAGGTAACCTCTTTTACTAGATTTGTTTTGTTGTTGTCATTTTCCTTCATTTAGAAGCAATAGGACAGTTTTATGGATATTTGGGTGTAAAGAAAACTTAAATACATGTAAAAGTTTCTCAAAACAAAAAGCCACTGCGATTGTCTCACGTTGTGCTGTGAACTCGATGGCAAATGTGTGTTCAGAATAATTTGTCATCAAAAATTAGAACAAGTTTGGTTTTTTTTGTTTTTTTTAAAGCCTGTTTTACCTTAATAATATACAAATGTATGCAGCAAGGCGTGCCAAAATCTAGTCACTTTATGCACTCTGTATGGAGCTCAGTATAAAGGTAAACCGCATTGTCCTTGATTTATACCGTTCATAAGAAAAGTCTGTTTTGTCCTAATTATGCCAGTTAGCTAATTAGTTTACAAAGACCTTTTCACACCAACACTTTTGTCTTTGCACGCTACATGTCTAGCATCATCTGAACCTGTTAGTTTGACGGGATAAAGAGTTACGTGAGTGTCATGGTACGCTTTGTTTCCTCATTAAAATGACATTTTATGCTCCACAATGTATTCTACTCCATATGCCATGTGGTGTCCCACAGGGCTCAGTGTTTGGCCTCATTTTGTTCAGTTCATATCTGTTGCCCCTTGTCCATGTATGTCTCGTTTAGCCCTTCAGTGCTGCCTTGTAGCAGTTAAGGACTTGATGGCTTCTGGTTTCTTTCAGCTTAATGCACATAAGACTAAAGTCCAGGATGTTGGTCCAACAATATTTTTAACAGTGTCAGTATTTCTCCTACCTGGACTACTGAAACTCACTATTCACTAGCAATGCAGCAAAAACTAAGCAGTAAGACTCGTTACAAATTATTAAAATGGATGGAGCACATTACTCCAGCCCCGACCAACCAGATTACACTGGCTTTCCATTCCTTAGTGTACAATTCGAGATTCTTTTGATTATTTTTTAATCTCTACATGGCCTGGCTCAGCTTAACATCGCAGAACTTTTAACCTTTTGTTCAGATCAAAGAATCAGTTGCTGTTAAAAGTTCCACAGTCCAGGCTTGAAACAAAAGGGGAACCATGCTTTTACTGTTTTAGCCCCAATCCTCTGCAGCAAGCTCCCCGTACTGTCAGAACAGCAGAGTCAGTTCAAAAAGTACAGCCAGGCATTTTTATAGTAGTTTATAAAGTCTGTTCTAATATTTTGTTCTTGCCCCTTTTAATGTTTTATTGTCTTCTTGAAATGTTTTATTGTTGCTTATTAATATTTTGTTGCACTTTTTTGTGAAGCACCTTGCAACGCCAGCTTTGAAAGGTGCTTTTTTTGCTATCACAATACAGTGCACTAAGTTTCTACTGTATGTGGTTATTGTGTTTGTAAAGATATGTCTACTCTACAGCTTGACACCAGCATAGCCTGCATACCATGTACCGTGGCTAGGTGTAAAAGTAAGAGGCTTAAAATAATTAATGAAAGCTTAATGTATTGAAATAAAGTCAGTTTATGTGATAGACTAAACTAGCAGACCCAGCATGTTCAGAAATAGTGAGTTAGATGAGAAGACCTTTTTCATTATCACCTCTGGAGGGTGCTGGTCCAGTACATAATCTTATATAAAACCACAAAATGTTGTTTTAAACACATTTTGAAGGGGTTTCTCTATGAAGTCAGCAAATGAAGTTACAATGTGTTAGTTTTGGAGCTTCCATTAAAGATGGACACACTAAAGGCTTCAGTCTTTATGCTAAGCTAAGGCTGGAAGGGGTGTCAGTGTTGTTAACTGGCTCTTTTAAATAAGCTCATTTATTTTAAAAAGCCAGTCAACATATCTGGACATATTTTAAACCAATCACTGTGCAATTAAAAAGTCTTCTTCTTGTATAGGTTTAAAATGTAATTGTGGTGCCACATTAACAAATTCTCATTCACTTGAGAAAATTTTCAGTCCACTTGCAGGTTTATTGTACAGAATACAGAGAATACAAGCACACCAAAGTGGTCAAGCATTAAAAAAATGTCCCAGAATGCATTAAATCATATTGTTTACCCTGCTCAATATTTGCCACCGGCCCATTGGTGTATCATGATGACCTGGAGCTTCATGTCATATTTACATCCAAAGTTCATACCATCTCATGTTCTGAACATTATGGCCTTGCACAGTGCTTCCTGAGGAGGTGAAATGAGTCAGAGTGGCGACCAAAACAGTTGTATTAAAGTTCTAAATAATTTCTAAAGAAATTGTAATTGTGCTTTTCCAGCATTCAATTGTAAAATTACACTTCTTTACTGTATTTACAAAAGCCCAACAATATTATTTTGCAAGATATTAGTGGTTATTTAATGGAAAGATTTCAAAACTGTATATTTTTATTATGTAACAATTGTTTTTCTATATAATATCTATCACAGAAATAAAAGCATCTATTGTACATCTTCCATCCATCCATCCATCCATTTTCTATACACCGCCTAATCCTCACTAGGGTCGCGGGGAGGCTGGAGTCTATCCCAGCTGACTTAGGGTGAAGGCAGGGGACACCCTGGACAGGTCACCAGTCCATCACAGGGCCACACTTAGAGACAGACAACCAAGCACACTTACATTCAGGAAGCTGGAGAACCCGGAGAGAACCCACGCTGCACGGGGAGAACATGCAAACTCCACACAGAAAGATCCTGGTGCCCCCAAGAACCGGGACGCGAACCAACGACCTCCTTGCTGCGAGGCAACAGTGCTACCAACTGCGCCACCTTGCAGCCCTTATTGTACATGTTGACTTAAAAAAAAAAAAAAGTAGGCCCTAACTGTACATTAAAAATCAATATTTTTATAGTTTTTTACTATTTAGGACCCTATTTCGATTTTTTTTTTGTAGGTTTTTAGTTTTACATTTTTATTCTATATATTTATATTCTTGCAGCCAGATTTTCCAATTTTTTACAGATTTATTTTTTTACAATGTTTTGTTTTTCTATGCAAGACTTTATTAATTGGATGTTATGACTCAGTTTGACAGTTTGATTAAACAAGTTTATTTTAAAACCCCCAGAAGAAGGTACATATGTGTGTGTGTGTGTTAGTGTTAAATCTCACATCCACTGCATGGCAAACTGGCTTCTTTTTTTTTTTTTTCTTAAGGGGAAAAAGAAAAAGAAAAAAAAAAGAGGGGGTGTTAGGAGGACAAGCCATTGGACTTGGCCTCCTTCTCCAGACGCAGCTGATCCTCTCTGTCCACTGTGTGACAGGATGTCAATACTCACTTTAAGCTTCTTACGGCCCCCTAATGAAAGTGGCCACATATTGTCCCGGAGACAGATGGTTTCTGTCTTGATTAAGTTTTAATTTTCCTGTCGGGAGAAGGCTTGACAGGCTCGTCCCGCTGTGTTCACAGAGCAACACCTCTCACGTCGCATCCTGCCTCAAAGCTACACTCTGACTCCGGGGAGGGCAGCTCAGGTGTGAAAGCGCAGGTTTTTCACCGAGCGACGTGTTGACTGTGATCTGCATCGGCTGTGATTCAGCAAGCAGGGTGGTAGTCTCGTGATTTTCTTTTTCTCCTCCTCTTTTTTTTTCTCTCGCTCAGATTTGAGGCAGAAAACTTAAGAAAGTGGAGAGTAATTTGCTGCAAACTTTCGCACCCTTTGCTGACGCGACGTGCTGTGCATGATGGTGACACGCGCCCTGATGGAGGCAGCAGCAGCTCAGCATTCACACCAGTAACTCCAGCACAAGTAAGTGGTTGAATATTTAGGGAATTCATTTCGATCACTGTCAAAAAAAAAAAGTGATTTCAAGAAGCAAAATTCGGCAGTAGTTTTACTCTGATTCCTTTGATTATTTTGGATTAAATGTTAAAATGTGTGAGGCAGGCACACTTACTTATAATGATGTTCACATGTTGCAGCACAGTATGCATATATATATATTTATTATAATAATAATATCATGTACTTGTGGTGTTTTAACACAAATATGAGAAAAGATGCAATTAAAATCAAGAATATAAATGTGCAATATATGTTTAACAAAAAGTAGTCAACCCACACAACACTACTTGCCTACTAATAATCAATTAATAATAATTCTTTGAGACAGTAATCCACAGATGAGCTGATTATGTAAATATGAATAAGTTGCAGCCTTGAACTTTGTATAAAAAGGGGTTAAATGATGGATGAGAGTGCCTCGAGCAAACTAGTAAATTAAGCAGAGCTGTTTTACTTCATGTCATTATTGTTCTGCCTTATTCATCGCTGTAATTTGACATAAAAGTCCACGTCCCAGTTTTTTTTTCTGTGACTCATCGTGAGCACAACTCGGTTCGGAGGGAGAGTTTAGATTTGCACGCAGACGTGCTCACCGCTGAGGGGATAACGTGACTCAGAAATGAGTGCAAGGACCCACTCTCATATGCCTCCAAAGTTGCCTCTGATCAGGCTTTTATTGGCATTTCTTTGATCTGCTTTGGCTCAGCTTGGTGATGTGAGAGTCATAATTGAGAAAATAGATGCAACGATCCTATGAACCACACGTCAGAGTCAGGAGATATCAGGAACATTTAATGAGGCGTGCTATTTTACTTTATGGTGTAAGGAAAATGGTTGGCCCGATTCTGTGGAAGTTTGCACAAATCTTTCTTTTCTCGCACAGGCAGGATAAAGATGAACGTATCGACAAGACCTTTACGCTGGGGCCTCTTGTGGCTCTGTGTCTCAAGCTCCTGCATCCAGCTAGTGTACAGTGGCAACCAAAGCTCTCGAGGACGGACAGGTAGGTGTCAGACCCAACCAGACCAGTCCCACCCCCTCAGGGACTCATTATAGCTCCTGGTCACCAGCCTGTTGGCCTGGAAGAGAGTTCAGCTGAAGTAACATCGTCTTGAGACTTTCCCCCTGCTTCTTCTTCTTAGAGACAGATGTAAATGTGAAGTATTTTTGGAGTATGTCTGCAAACTAGCCAAAATACTGGCTCTGCAGACAAAGTCCCCCCTGCAACAACATATTATTGTGATTTCTATCATTAAATTGTCAACACTGATGCATGAATTCATTAGCAGCATTTCAGTGCTTTTATTTGGTCAATCCTCAACATAGAGGTCAGTCAGCTGTCAAGGGGTTTTGTCACACACATTGCATCAAAAGACTGCTAGCATAAGCTAATAAAAACAGTAGTCTTTTAAACAACAAATACAATTACTCATTTTAATATGTGCTTTTAGCCTCCAACAGATGTTTAAATGGAGCCATTTGTCTCATCGGTGGATCTGATAATAAATCATGTCCCTGATAAACGATGTAAGCCAGACCAAGTGTCAAGTAGATGCTGTTATTTGTAAGAGAAGCTTAAAGTGTTGGGAAGCACTGGTTTAATCCATAACCATAATTAATAAGCTTATCTGGTGTTTGTTTTTTTAATGTTTTGTAATATAAGAAGCAAGTAATAACTCTTACTGTCAGAACAATTAATAGAATACAATCACAAAGTTGCAAAACATGAAAATATTTAAGGAAATTACCCCTGAATTATACTCAGGCACCATATTTCAGCAAATACACTGAGATTCTTTAAGCCTTGCATGGATAACTGCAAACCTAAGACTCATGTCTTTGCCTTGAATAATGATGTGTTTGGCTTTTTGGCCTGTGCTTTGATTTTAAACCTAATTATGAATTAACCTTTCAGTCCTGCAGGCTTTGTTGGTCATGCGGCCAGACACGTCCATGTCCATGCATGGCTTTTTCTTTTCTACTTCCTTTTTTGTAAAATGATGCAGAAGCAGATGTTGCTCAGAAAAGTCATGCGTTTGATTCTGCTCCTTTCTAATCATCTGTTATAAAAAATGTGATTGCTGAGCATGATGAGGATGATCGCTCCTATTATGACTTCACATGTGAATGTTTTCCTTTTTTCCGTGCCTCTTGCGTGAGTGCTGATGCTTTTCCTCCACTTGGTGGTGCCGTAACTTTAAAAACAACAGAATTAGGTGCTGTAAGTAGGAACTGAACTGCTTTGCTACCGTAACAGATGACTATTGACTTTATTTGACATCTAATAAAGACAAGAAGGCGTTCTAACTTGACTGCGTTTTGCATTCAAAATTCAGAATGTAAAAAATTGTCATCTTTCCCTCCTAAAACTTCTTCCTCAGGGTCATCACAGGAGAGGACAGGGACTTGTGAAGTGGTTGCTGCTCATCGCTGCTGCAATAAGAACAAGATTGAAGAACGCTCTCAAACAGTGAAGTGCTCCTGCTTCCCAGGACAGGTAGCAGGGACAACAAGGGCTCTGCCCTCTTGTGTTGAAGGTAATGTGACTAGGACCCTCTCTTAACTCTCTAACTCTCTTAAACTGAAATATTCTGACATGAAATGGATATATTATATCCAACAGCACAGCCAGTTTCACCAGATTCTCTGGATTTTCAGGCGTTTAAAGACTAAAAGAGCGTGACATGTGGCTGAGATGTTTTTTTTTTCACAAACAACTCATATTTTTGAAATCTTCCTGTATAAAAAGTGACCATGAGGTTTTTTTCTTTTTTTTCTTTCCCTCCAGCTTCCATTGTGCGTCAGAAGTGGTGGTGTAAAATGGAGCCATGTCTGGAGGGGGAGGAGTGCCGAGTTCTCCCTGACCTCACTGGCTGGTCATGCATCTCTGGGAACAAAGTGAAGACCACAAAGGTGAGAAGAAGAACTGTGTTAGAGTGAGTCACAGAGGCAACAGCCCTCCAAAAGACATAGCACATAATGACTTTGGTTTAAGACGTGGTATTTATAGATGCTTCAGCGCAGTCGTATGGTAAATCCTCCTTTTTTACTGCACTACTCCTATGCAAACAGGGTCTGACAGACTTTGAATGCTCATCATAAAGCTTTATTTTAGTAAGCTCTCCTTTGATGCTGAAAGATTCCACAATCAAGCGTAATCACCGCTCCCATTGGCCATATCAACCCTCTTGCTCTCACCAGGCACAGTGGGCTCAGAAATTCTAATTCTATAATCTGGTGAATGATGGGGCCAAGAGGACAAACATGAAATAAGCTGTGAACTAATACTGAACACTAAAACCCATGTAATTAAATCTGACGGCCAAAGGAAACCCCAGTGCCTTTAGAAATACACTTTCTTATAAGTTTCCTTTTTGTTAATATGCATGATTCACGGGGGGGGAAACATTGTGTGAAGAAACGGGGACCAGTAAGTGCGTGCAGCCAGTGATCAGCGGCTGGACAGTAGTCATGTGGTCATCAGATTATACTCTTTGAACAACAGAATAAAACAGAAGAGCGCACCATTGTTCCTTTCGCTCCCCTCCCTGCCTGAGTCACTGTTGTCGAGCCTTTTGTTCTGGAGTGGCACATACCTGTCACAGTTTAAATTTGTAGTAATTTTTGAAACAGTGGGTCTTTAATTTCACACAGCAAACAAAAGCAGGCTTCTCATTTCTACTTTACAGGTGTGGATGCTTTGGGGGGCTGAAATGACAGCTGTCTCAACCGCTACAACTGTGAATTTGAATTTGCTCCCTCGGTCGTTAATTCACCCCTCTCTGTATAATAGTTTGCTCGAGTGTGAGTAGGAAATGGAGATTTTGCACACTTGCTCAACATCGTTTTGCATCGTAGCCGACAGAATGTTCGTAAATTCTCGAGATACGGAGCGTTTCTCCCGCGTACTGTCTTCTAGCGCTCGGAGATATCCAAATCTTGACAGGCCCTGCTGTTTCTACGCATGTGAAGATATTGATTGGACAGTTGCTTGGAGATGGGAGCAGGATTTAATGAATGGTCAACTGAAAAGACAAAAAAAAAAAAAAGCCTGTATTTAACACGTTGAACAAATTGCTCAGCTTTATCTTGTGCCAGAATCATTGTGATGGAAATGAATTTGTAATTTTGTGTTGTTTTCAGGTTGCACGGTAGCAAGACCGAAGCTCCATCTAATCAGTGCAAAGCCACCCTGGCCTGCTGCAGTCAACTTAAGTAACGCTGGACTCTGAGGACGCCCCGTCAGATAGACCAAGGAACAATATAGATTTAATTAGATATCTCCTTGCTCAGCCTAAAACTGCAAGAACTCATTATTTTAATTTCCTTTGTCTTGGAACAATTTCGGTTTGTGTTGGTCCCATGGAGTGGACAATCTATTAGCAGCTGGCTTAAGATAAAATGACGCTGCACCTTTTCCAATCCAAACAGACAGCTTCTGCAAAAGCCTGTATCATTGTGTTTGCGTTTGATATGCTGGGCACATTGTGATGCACTCAATCAAAGTTTGGATGGGCCTGCTGGCAGACACTTAAAAAGAGATTTTGTGGATTTTCAGGAGGCACAATGTGAATCCAGTCAGTGGCTTGTGACTCGCTCTGCCGATCAAAGCCGAGGACCAAAAATGCTGAGAAATTTATGATTATGTCGCGTTCGCAGACAACGCTGCCCCCTTAACTTACTCTGGGTTCTATAAAGGGGTCAGATCCCTTTGGACTAGTCCTTACCACGAAGAGGCACTCTCACAAACATGCCTGCACACACAAGCGTACACAAACGCCTCTTTTTCGACTCCGCTGGTTGGACAGACCACCACCTGCAAGGCTGTGATGGCATGCACACAAGCATGAAGCCGTGATGCAAAACAAGGACTGTTTGAAATGCTAATCATGGGGAGAAAGGAGAGAGAAAAGAGAAGAGGAGCTTCTTCACTGCTGAGAGTCTTTACATCATGCTTTTTTGTTTGTCTCTCTAAACTGAGCGCTCCTGTGGAGGGGACTCTGCTTCTAGTAATGATTGGAAACACCGGTGATTCTCTGCCTTGAAGCACATTGTAGCCACGAACAGAACGGAATGTTTACCGTCATTACCACTTCATCAGTCGTCCTCTTTATATGAATATTATTCCTTCTGGACCCACCCCGATTGCATCTCTTTTTAACTTTGCGTTTTACCTTTTTTGCAATGAGGAGACATTTTATAATAACGCAAATCCTCCGCCTGAAAATCCTTCCATCCGAGTCGTCGAGCTTGTATGAATGCCACACGCTGTGCTAGTTGAAAGCAGCTGAATTCCAAGCAGTTTGCTCAACATAACACAATTATGCATTATGATTGTTTTGATTGTGTCAAGATTCTCCACCGAGCTGTCATGTGGCTCAAGTATTTACACAAGGATTTGCCTCGTAGACGTTCACGTTTTTAATTGCTATTTAATGATAGCGGTGCTGTTGATATAGCCGATTAGACAAAATCATGTGATTTTAGGGTTTATATTAGGTTACAGTACTCCAGTGTGCTGGATATCTTAGAAAACCCTTTTTAAAAAAATCATCACTGAGCTTATCAGACAACAAATTCTTCTTGCATCGACTGTGGTTCTTTTCAGGGGCTTTGTTGACAAAAGAGTCTGTATTATATGCGTCATATCATAGCTGCTAGAAACTCACCAGAAGTTTCAAATGCAGCTGACAACAGTATTATAAAACTGGACATCAGAAGGATAAAGTAGGATGACAATTCTTCAACAATGTTTACATAAGAACTTGGTGGTATGTAACACATGTATATGAAGAGATAGGAGCCACAAATAGAATCTCCTCACCATGTAATACAAAGCAATCAACTCCAGCAACACCACAAACAGTCATATGACTCTGCATTGTGCAGCTTATGTAATGTTACAGTGCAAAGGCGTCCGTGTAATGCAAAAAAAGAGGGCTGCAAGAACCAGCACTGAAAACTGTGATCCAGTATTTATTTCAGAACATTTGGACCAAAGGAATAACTCAACCTACGACTCCACCTTTTATCTGTTCAAGCAGAAAATTCTAAACACTGTCTGGTTCTAGCATGTCACTGCTGAGAATTCACTGCTTTTTTGGTCTTATGTGATAGTAAACTCAATATCTTCAGGTTTTGAAGTGTCAGTCAGACAATATACGCAATCTGAAGCCATCACCCCGGGCTTTAGAATGAGAATGATCGTTTGCAGTCGCAGTTTTTTTGTTTTTTTTAATAATTTGTCACTCTTGATGTTTGTTCAGTTTTGACAACTGAAGCTGAGCAGAATCCTGTTAATGATGTAAACAAACTCGGGGACTAAACCAAGCAAAATGTAGTCTATTCATAACCTCTTCAGGCACGCGGTTTTCTGAATAGTATCTTGTTAAAGAAGCTTCTCAGTGACTGATTTAACTTCTCAGGCTTGAACTGAAAATGAAGTTCAACACACAGAGCAGTTACTATATAATATATCATTAAGAGTCTAACTCAGGAGCCGACTGAGCTTTCCTAGAAGTTTAACAGTAATCGTTTCCCCCTATTTTTGCTCATTGAACCATTCCCCATCTTGTACTTTTGAATTTATATTATGCAGGAATGCAAAGCTCATTGAAGTTAAAGGTCCCACGATTCCCTGACTGCTCTTAAAGCTTGAATAGACCTGGACAAGAAAGCTTTGGAAAGATCAGGAACTCATGGAGCTGCATTTTCTTACCAACTCCACACAGGCTGGGGGGAAAAAAAGAACACCAAAGAATCCACAGGGAATTTAACAGAATAAGCTGATGTGTAGCTTCCACATTATCACTATGTCCACAGCTTCTGTTTGCTTTTCAGCAAAGATGTTAAGATTTTCTTTTTTTAAACAATGTGTATATATATATATATATCCCTGAGCACAGAGTATGTATGTACTCTCATGATTGTGACAGAATGTTGTACCAGCTTGACTGTATGGCCATATTTATATATAGATTTTTTCCCCTTTTTTGTATAAAATCTGGGCAAAATCTTTTTAAATTTATGTCACAAACGATAGCATACACCCTCAAATTTGCACCCATGTTGCTAAAAAAGCAGTAGAAGCCACAGCTTTCTTTTTCTTGGTCATTTTCAAAGGAGCTGGTGCAACATTTATTAGGCAATTTTCAGATGTTTCTCAGACACTGTAAACTCTGTGATTCATAGAAAAGTGTAGGAAACTTGTGCAGTGCTGCTTCACTACATTTTTTATCTGTAAAACAACCATAAACTCAAGCAAAAGAGCTAACTATCTTTGCTTCTCCATAAACGAAGCAGAAACCCTCTCAGCACCTGTCACATTATCTGAAAACAAAAACCGCATCTCAAAAATCAAAATGAATGCATCCAAAATTGGTTAATTAAGGTAGGTGCTGCAGGATCTAAACTCTTAGCTGGAACTTGTTGCACACAAGATAATGCTTTAGGCTGAGGCAAAAGACGGAGAGTTATAACAGACGAACAGGGGATTAACTATCCACAAAAATGAGACAAGAATAACGCCAGTTTTGAGATATTATTCAAAGGGAATGAAGAAGGTTTGAACAATTCTTTTCACTTGATTCTCTTAATTCAGACCAGACTCACTAATAACCCATTTCTGGCAGCTTATTTGATTTGGGTTTGATATGTGGCAGGGAGCCTTCCCTCTCTTGTGGCTGTCTATTGAGGACAGTAGTTCATGTTCACTAATAGAAAATAAACTGTCCTGGGGCACATGAAAAACATAATGGAAACACTGTTCCTTTCCCCTTTAACAACTTTTCCCTGATACAGACTTGACACTCATAATAAAAAAACATAAATACAATTCTTCTCTCTCTTCTTCTCCCTCTCTCTCTCAAACATATATTGTGTATCTGAACAGAATTAGCTTTATTTCACTGCAGACAACTATGTAGGCGACTGACAGCAATAGACTGAGTGTAGAGTGGTCATGGCTCAGAGGTTTCATCTATTTTCTTTGTCATTATGCATACATACTATCCTGAATAGAGATTACATTTTTGCTTAATTAAAACAGAGAGCCGAACAATTACACTTTAATGAACAAACATTAATTGGACACTATTAATGTTATCAGTTGTGGTGTGATGTATTCATATGCATTCATGTCTCTTGGCTGCATGCTGCAGTAATGAAACAGAGACTGTTATGCAGCCATACTGGGAGTAGAGAGGAGAATAGCGCTGCCAATACTGATGCACTGAGAATCACTTTATATCTTTCCAGCCGTGTAAATTTTGTACATGTATAGTTTAAAGCTTTTGCTTTTCTTTTTTTTTCTTTCTTGGACAAGGTGAAAAAGGTACTGGCTTTCACTTCGTTTCACCCGGGTGATAAGGTTTCAATTCATTGGTTTCTGCGCAAATGATTTTTCTTTTTTTTTTTTAAAGAAAGGTGATGTTTTGATGAAAAGAATTCACTCTAATTTAGTTTTATGAAAAAAAAAGAAATGTAACAGCAGAAGATGAAGCTAATGCCTTGTGAATATCAGGGTTTTTTTGCAGTGTGGATTAAAACGGATAGGTGCAGTGGTTAGCAACAAGGTCTAAACCTGCTGGAGTCTTCCTGTGTGGAGTTTGCATGTTCTGCCTGCTCCTGCGTGGGTTTTCTCTGGGCTCTCCGGTTTCCTCCCACAGTCGAAAGACATGCTGAGGTTAACTGCTGATTCTAAATTGGCTGTAGGTGTAAGAGTACATGTGCGTGGTTGTCTGTCTCTCTGTGTTAACCCTGTGATGAGAGGTGTACCCCACCTCTTCCTCGGTATCAGCTGGGATCGGCTTCAGCCCCCTTGACCGTCTACAGGTCAGAGCGGGTGTAGCAAATCAATGGATGAATGGATTAGAGCTGCCAAACTAATGCCACTCTTTCCCCTGATATCTAAAAATCATCAGTGAGTTGGCTATTAAAATTCTTTTAAATAACACTGTTAAATCGATATGTGGGTAAGAATTGTTAATGCAATCGTTGGACATTTTGGGAAATACACTTGATGAAGAGTAGTACCACTTCCACACAAGGAATGCATGTTGTGTTCGGGTAAGCTGCTTCTCCTCTTAGCTGAGCTAAATCGAACCTCATACCTAACGCCTCGTCATGAAATTCCAAAATCTGTCGTCTAACTTGCAGCAAGAAAACGAAGTAAACTTAAACACCAAAAGTACCACATGATTCATTTAAAGATTGTGATTAATTAGAGCAATGAAGCATCAGTGCAATGATTGTGCTATTGATGGTAACACCACAATCAATAGTAGCTCAGAGTGTTCTTTAGTTACACTTATAGTTATATTTTTCATGCATGTTGAAATTCCTATAAAACTCCTCCTTCTTTTGTAGGCTGTTTTAGGGACAAACAGGGACAAGGGTGTAAATGCGTGACTAGAAGCTCCCAATCTTCAACTTGCAGAGGATGATGTGCCAACACAAAACCCCGTTCGGCACGGGCCATGTGTTCAAGTCTCATATTAGGGCAGCCTAATTTCCTTAACTATTTTTAAAGTGTCTTGTATGGGTAATTTTGATTTACTGTCAGTCTCCATTAAAGTCAAGCGTAAGGGTGAGGCCAGAGTGGTGGGGAGGAAGAAAACAACCTACAGCAAGACACCGCAGTCAGGGAGACGGATTGGACACGAGTCGACCGCTGCTCATTTCACGTCCTTCGCCTCAACAGATGACGTTCACATTATGTCATTGTTTGCCATGAAACACACAAATAAAAAATCTTCAGACAGACAGTTTCATGGAGATAGAAACTGACACGGTGAATAGATGGGTCCTAATTCATTTCACATTTAACATTAGAACTCTCTCCAGTCCCTTCCGGAGGCACAGCAATTTTCGTTTTCAAGGCTGAGACATTAGAAACCAAACTAACAGCCCAAATCCAACATAAATAATAAGAGCACACAACCCTCTTACTCAGCCTGGAGGCACTTCATGTCATGGTAAGTCTGTTCTGCCTCTCCACAAAGCTGAACCATTATCCCAAACCTATTTTTGCATACCTGTAGTTGTTGTGTATACTATATGCTGTGTTGTTCACAATGGGCTGACAAAAGGCAGGGGGAGCTCATCTTTAATTCAAGGCAGGCTTTCTCACACTGAGATAAATCCTCTTCCCACTTATAAGGGGGAGAGGGGAAAAAAAAAAGAAGCCTCCAAGTATTCATCTCTCTATTCAGCAATTATTTAGCCTACCTGTATCCCCATGCAATTTCAGAGACGTATTCAATTTAATGTTTCTGTTAGGCATTTAGCTGCTGCTTTTACCCAGAGTGGCACCGGGCTGCTCCAACCGATCCCCTTCCACGGCGCCGGCGTTTCAGTTCACAACATATGGCCGACCCACACTTGTCACGTTCAGTTCCAAACAATCACATCAGGCTCGCAGCAGGTTACACCCTATTCAAATTACCGCACCTGGAAACCAAACATTTCATTGTGTTTTGTCTTCATAATCCAGTTTGATTCCATTAGAAAGCCACTTTTAGCCCTCTAATTTGATTTGCACTCTCACATTTATCAGCATGAATATTTGTAAAAAAAAAAAAAGAAAAGAAAAGAAAGAAAGAAAGAAAAGAAAAGAAAAGAAAAGAAAAAGAAACACACTCCCTTGCAAAGACATGAAGCGACAGCTGAGTGCCTCTGCATTGGTGTGACATAACGTGATATAAACCGGTGCAACAGATACTGTGCTGGTGTCATTGTAAATCTGTCTGTGTTTGCTTTGTGTGATCAAGTTGTTATTCCTTTGTGAGGACCTAACGGCATGAAAGGTCTGGTATTCTCTGCATGAATCATTTAGATGAAAGCCTGAGGAGGAGGGGGGGAGGGAAAGGAGCATGAGGCACCTGATGTCAACTTTAATTAGAATCCAGTTTGGTCCGCGTTACCTTGACTTTGAAATCCGAGAGTCCTGCAGGGGAAGTGGAGACAGTTCTCGGTTACAGGATGTGATTAGACTGGGTAATCTCAGCGATTGCCCGATACCACAGAAAACAAGTGTGGAGAGGAGTTAATAACTTTTACTTTAAATGCTTTCTGCGCACTATATGCATTCCATACCTTTGCAGTTTCTTGCAGCCTGTATTCGGCTGCATTTGCAACAGTCACGCAGCTGATTTGACTCTATTAATAAACAGGCATCCCCGGCATTGATCTTCGCTCAAGCAGATAATTATTGATGTGTGGGGATTTTGTCTTGATAGGAGTTATTTCACACTTAACACCTTATCATCATATCCTGTTGCTCTAAGTTGCACTTTGATATTCATGAAAACAGAGAAGAGACTTCTAAGTGCAGAGAGTGGCGCATGACTAGACTGTCTGAGTGTTTTGAATGAAATGTGTCTTCAGAACAAACCCATGGGAGCCTCAAATCCCAGGACGTCCCTGGTGCGTCATGAAAAGAAGTCAGGGCACATCACCATCACTTGTGTCTTATTTCTCACTGTTCTGCAGCGTGATGTGAGACATCAGAGCCTACAGCTGCAGCCCAGAGAGCCACTCCAAATGACAGGGAAAAAAAAAAAAAAAAAGGGATGCTGCTTGCTGCCATCTTGCACACATTATGCCCATCTAGCAATCCCATGTCAGACAGGGAGCATTATTTAAAATGCTAGTTAAATGTGTGGTAGCCCGGAGGAAATAAAGCAAGACCTAAATAGCACTGTCAGGAATTCATACAGACATGTATAGCAATCACTGCTGCCTCTGTCCAGTGTTGTAATTTCAGCGCAGTGGATGATGGAGAGTGTGTTGTAATTTGACATCTGTGTTTATGCCGCATGATGCAGATGGAGCCAACGGACAGCATGTGCAAGGGCAGGAAAACAGCAGGGAAACGCTGAATGCATGCCATTCAAGATGTCTACTAATACACGATTGATCATCATTACTAGCACACCTGGATTTACAGTAAAATGTCATTTTTATCGGTGAAGCTAAACAGGATTGCTTCTATTCGTTAAAGGCCTTCACTGAGTCAGACTCACACTTTGCATGGCAATGAATCACCTGCTCGTATAGCAACTCGCAACATGTAGCAGCCTTTTAGATTGACTCTAACTGCTATGGAAATATGCTTCCAGTGTGTTTTCCTGAGAGCTAGTTTGATGCCCCACTTCCAGTTCAGCATCTGTTTTACTTGCATTTGTGCTGTATTGTTGCACAGTGGGTTTCTTGCATCACTAAAATGCCGCAATTTATTGTGTAGGTTTTCCCCTGGTCCCAGACAGTAGCGATCCATAACTTTGGAGGGAAAGTATTTGTTTTCTGTATGTTCTACAGCAGCAGGTTGTGTCTTTAAGGATATTTTATGTGTGTTGTCCGCCTGAAGCCAAACCAATATTCAAATCCAGCATTTCCACAGAAGAGTCACTGCTGTGGCCTATGCCGCTTTGCACCTATTTTATTTAATTTTTTTGTCCCGGGGCAAACTTTTTATCTTTCTAGACAGAAAGTAGATATCTGTGGGATTACATAAAATACCTTTGAAGTTGCAACCTGCTCTGGACTTGGAACAAAAAAAATAAAATAGCATTTTTGAGTAATGTATGAAGTGCCAACATCACAAATGGAGATAGGGTTTTAATAGACTCGTGGGAGCTGGTTTTAACTTAGTTTGCATCCACATTTCACAATGCTAGACACCCAGTAGCCTATCATATATTAAAGCCATCAGTGAAAAAAATCTCCCTTATGCATAAATTGTGTAACAGCTCCTTTCTTTTGCTCCAATAATTGTTGAGGTTGGCAGATCATGGTTAAAGTTGACTGAGAGAAAATTCTTTTTAAGGTTTAAGCAGATGAAAAATAATAATAAAAAAAAAAGTCTATTTTTTTTCTCATAATTGGGAGGTCTGGTGCATTTGAATGAGCAGACGCGCAGTGCTCTGGAAGGAAACTGAATATCTGTGGACAGTAGAAAATAATGGAACAAGTGGAAAGTCCAGAAAAAACTTCTATTTTTCCTGAAGATGGATGACACCCTGCATGGCGGCAGCAGCCACGAGTTCCTCCTGGAGTAATTCCTGAGGGGCTGAGGCTGTGAAAGCAATGGCCAGTTTCCCACTGTGCGCTGCATCAAAATGTTGTAAATACAGCGGCGAGTCCTCCTACCCATTCATCTCTGTGCACAATCGTAAAGGCTTGTGTGCACAGAGAGCAAGAGCGACTCCAATTAATGACCTGGCTGTCGAGCGCAAAGATACCAATGTGAAGGGGTGAATGAGATGTTTTCGGCTGAGATAATTGTGATTAAGTTTGACATTTTGGGAAATACGCTTATTCACTTCGTTGCCAGAGTTAGATGAGGAGATGTCCGTGGGTGGCTCGGTGCTGCAGCATTTAGCACTGCAGCAAGAAGGTTCAGGGTTTAAAGCTGCTGGCCTTTCTGCGTGGAGTACGCATGTTTTCTCTGCTGCTGCGTGACTATGCACCGGCTTCCTCCCACAGTGCAAAGACAGATATATTAGGGTAATTTGTGACTTTAAATTGGCTGTAAGCATCAGTATTGACATGTCTCATTGTGTTAGGCCTGCTATGACCTCGAAACGTATCTAGGGTGTTCCCCACCTCCTGCCTGGTGTCTGCTGGGATAAGCTCCAGCTCCCTGTGACTCTCTGCAGGATGAGGTAAAAGGATTCCATCTCAAATTATCAAGAACCTTCTGCTCAACCATCTCTGATTTGTTTGAAACTTCTTTTTTTAAATCATAAAATGTGGATACTGAATGGCAGCACTAAACTGCCACTCCTCAAAAATAAAAACGGATCAGTACCCCATTCTGATGTGAAAAGTTTCTTGTGATATTTTTCACGTTACAACGATAAATTACCAGGTTTTAACAACATACTAACTTATCACATTATAACAATATCTGTGATGCTATAACGAGGTAAGTTTTTATCTCATTTTAATGTGAAACTTATCTCATTACAGTGAGATAAAAAACATATGTCGTTATAACGTGATAAGTTAGTGTATTGTTAAAACGCAATAATATATTGTTATAACGTGAAAAATATCACGTTATATTGAGACACTTTTCACTTTATAACGTGATACTGTTCCTTTTTTGTTTTTGAGGAGTGGCAGTTCAGCGCTTCCATCTTATTGATATATAAATAATAATATTAAAATAATGTAGTACTTTCTTAGATCATCATTATTTTTTTAAATTGCCCATTCACCCACATTGAGCATGTTGTCTTTACACACTGAAATTTTAGCCTACGTTTAAATGACAATATCAAGGGAACCTACTCAAGATGAAATCAGAGATTATTCACTCTGTAAGTCCACTATTACAGATTCTCAGTCAATAACATGATTAGAAATAACAGTGAACATTTCAGGCTTTCATCTTCAATAGTTCCTGAGATATTCATATATCATTCAAACATACCCGTTAATTTCAATGTGTGAAAAATGATGCTCAAAGTGGGTTGGTGGGCAAAAGGTTTTATGCAAAAATCCTATGAGATATCATGCTGAAATTTCACAGATATCTTTATAAAATGTTTGCAAATGAGAACTGGTTCTCAAACATTTGTACCTGGTAAAATAAAGGTCAAATAAAAATAAATAAGTAAATAAATATCCATATTTTATTCTATAAAAATTTCAGGCAAATCAGAGATGAACAAGCAGAAATCTGTCTGTTTAAGCACCACTTTGTACCTTTTTTGTTAGCGGTGGAAATAGCTGATTCTGTGGCCACAGGTGTTCATTACAGAACTGTGGTGCTTTAAGTTCTGCTGGGCTCCAAGTTTGAGCAGCGAGGCATACTGGAACACAGTCTACCAATAGCTAATGTGACAAACCCAAAATCATCATCTCAATACAAACCAGCAATTTTCCTGCCCACAGCAACAAGCAAATTAGTGTCACATGCAATTCAGCTAAAAAAAAAAAAAAAAAACAACAACCAAAAAACTCCTGAGTTTGTTTTGTACTGCCTTTGTGCTCTCCTAACTTTATGATCATGATCATGAACACAAAGCAATACAAGAAAAGTCTAATTCCCACAAAAAGCTGCCACTTCATGGTATTTTATCAATATGTTTTTGAAGCCAGTGTTGATGTGATATTACCAGTACTGGAAATGCTGCTTCTTTCGGGATGTAACTGGTGTTTTCGTTGCTCCGTACTTGTGACATGTGCAAGGACAATTAACTGATTCTGATTTAGATGTCACGCATGAAAAGAAGTGTCACTCTCCCTATTACAAGTCCGTACAATCAAAAGGTTTCCGAAGCTGTTATTTTAGCTTAAACTATCAAGCCAAAGTCCTGAGTTATTGGCTTAACTTGGCATAAAAACAGTAAGCAAGGGGAAAGTTGGCTGGCTCTGTAAAAATGTAAGGAAATCTGCATATCAGCACTTTGAAAACTCAATAATGCCGTCTTTCCCGAGCATATTTGTACAGTCACTGTTATAACAAAACTCCATAGCATCACTCATGTCTCTGTGCCACTTGGTAACTTAATGCAATCTCACAAACATTGAGCCAAATGCAGCAGTTTTTTTCAGTTTTGCAGGTTTACCCATGAATGTACAGACGACCATAACTGGAATAATTTGATACTCAAGAGTGATGAAAAACGTGATGATCCTCATTCAAGGTTTTTTTTCTCCTGTGAGTTCTAAGCCTGACTTTGGGTGTTTATTCACAATGTACACAACAATGTGGAGATAATCACATCCTAAAATGAAATGATATCCTATTATACCTGTGTTTCAGATTTTAGAGTGCTCAAAATGCTCTCACATAAGTAACAGGAACAATGACTTTAATGAAACTTCAGCACATATCAATAGATGGCTTCATATGTACAATATCATCATTTTGAATGATTTAACACAAATAAGGCATTTCAAGTTTCGAAAATAACCAACTGGCATCACATTTTTGGTGAATCGATTGGTTTCGGGGTAGCTGACATGTTACCAAATTCAATTGGTAAAAGCCATTTAGGAGGTGATCAAAGGCATACAAGTACCATACAAACAAATGGTAAAATGTCTCAAGACACACAAGCTGCATTTGTAAAACATCTCCAATGCATCTGTTTCACCATAACTTCGAACATTTATCGAACTTTGGCTGTGTCGGGATTCGTGGGTAGGAAGAGGGAAGATTCACCACCGCCATAAATAAAGTTCATGTACACAAAGAAGGACAAACTATTTATGTACAACATTTTTCTTCTATCAATATTAAAAAGAGAAAGGAAAATCCTGAGGGCTGTCAACTTCTGTATTTGCTCATCCCATGTCCTTTGATATATTCCTCCCCTGTTTGGTTCTTCGTAGTCGACATCTGTCTTACTGATGTCTGAGGGACGTCAGATACTCTCCAGATATTCCAAATGCAGACAGTCACGTTCCAGCTCAAAGTTGGAAGAAAAAAAAACAAAAAAAACGATGAAAATATATTTATTACAAGGTTATGATGAAGTTTCCCGCAGGCAGCTTGGAGTGTCAGTATTTTCAGGAGCCTTGGGCAAGATGTGCTTAATGTATTCTACATCTTTTTACACTTTAATTCGTGAAGTGTTCACATTTCTTAAAGCAACTATAGGTTAATTGTCTCTTGTGATAACTGATCCCATGACAGTGCTGAAACGAGAAGGAAACAGGACACAATGTAAACAACAGAAATGAAAATAAATTGTACGTTTTACCCTTTACAAAGCTCGACAATTAAAGCAGTTGAAAGAGATTAATTAGTACACAGACATCCCTGGTATAAACGGAGAGGCTGACCTGCAAATTAACCTCTGCACCGGGGGCGTTCCTTTGCATCCTTCCCCGCAAAAATGCTAATATGTTGATGTTGTGTATGGCTGAGTGTTCTGACAAGAGAAAAGAAGGAAGAAATTGCGGGGTTAGACCGTGTTGTTAACAAGTCAATTTGCACTGAAATTCAATCCCTGTAACTATGCTGTTTTGTTGACGCCACAGCGAGTGTGACAGCGCTGTACGTCTCCCGCCCAAAGTTCTGCTATAATATCTCGTTTCCCGCGGTCAAGAGAGGTTATCTTACCCTTGTGGTTTTGATCTTGTTCCCGGCATAGCACATCCAGCCTGAGTTGTCAGGGAGCGTCTTGCATTCCTCCCCCTCCAGGCAAGGCTCCATCTCACACCACCACTTCCCAATTACTATGGATGCTACAGGCAACAAAGACAAGAGAAATGGCATTGCAGGTACCTTTCACCTTAAGAGAATGCAAAGCGCTGATAGCAAAACTGGGCAGTTTTGGAGACAGACGGCCAATCAGAGAGATCGTCCAATTCTAATTATTAAACGTCGCATGTCAAGGGTGTCGGTAAGTGACATGGTTGCATTTATCACATTTTAGACAACTTGTTTTGATGCGAAACTGATGCTCTGCGTTTTACATGTACATGTAAGTATATTAAAATGCGACTTCTTTATTAGATGTGGTTGTACACGAATGCAGAGGGTGGAACCGAGCCCTTTCATTGAGTGAGAGGATCGGTAGGTGTGACTGGGACTTGACTTTAATGCACACCACATTCCTGCCATCTGGAGAGAAAATTGCCTTAAATACAGGGTAAGTAGACAGTAAATGGTTTGTAATGTGTGACAGAGGAAAAGAATCTGTCAGAGCTGACATCGAGAGACCTCAAATACCCCCAGTCCCCTCACAGATTGCGGTAATATTTGCAAATGGATTTAAGATAAAAGCTGCAGGTGTGAGGTCTCCTAAAGCCAATATGTATTTTAGCTGTGTCAGGCCGGGGCACCAAATCCATTTATTACAAGGGATTGAGCCTGTGTAGCTGACATTTGTCAAAGCATGTATAAAACCATCAGGAAATATCTACAAGGTACACACGTAATCAACACCTACTTTGTCTGCATCTCATCGCCTTGTGCTATTTCTTATTTCTTTACTCTTCCCCGGGGTGTGCTACATTCAGCGGCTGTGTTTGACTGTCTCGTGGTGGAGTAAAGCTTACCCCAGCAGAAGCCTTCTGCTGTCTGTAAGCAACAGAATTTGGATGTGACATTATCCCAGGTAATGTTAATCTTATTTGGGACACGGCGTTGCATGGGTGACTTAGGCTTCTTGAGAGATTTCAACAAATCTCTGTATCTTTACAAAACATAGCAGTTTTTGCTGGCAGGATTCTTGCGTTTTGTATAATGCAGAACATTTTTTGGTAAATATTTAAATAAGAAAAAAAAACTTTCTTTTCCTGCAATGCAAGCACATTCAGAACAAATAGTTTTTCTTCGTGCAACCACAGGACGAGATTGTAGTACACCTGATATTGTAGAATAAATCTGACAATGAACCTTCCTTTAGTTGCTAAAACACTCACCGTCAACACAAGAAGGCCTGTTTCTGGTGGTTCCAGCCACCTTCCCTGGCAGACAAGAACACTTGACTGTCTGTGACCGCTCCTCGATACGATTCTTATTACAGCATCTGTGAGCAGCAATTACTTCGCATGTGCCCCCCTCTGATAAGGAGAAGAAAAAAGAAAAGGAAAAAAAAACAGACAACAGACTACATTAAGTCAGCATCTCAGGGGTAATCAAACACAGCAGCATTTGCTTTCTGAACACCTCGCTGGACATTTGTGGATCAACGCAGACCGTCTTGGTGAAAAGTAACCAATTCACTGGAGCTCTTTACCTAACTACCATTTGGAGGTAATATTTCAATCTTGCGCTTTACTTGGCTGCATTTCAGAGGGAAATATCGCACTTTTAGCTCCACTAGATTAGAGCCATAATGATTACATGATTAATTGATGAGTTAATCGTCAGATATGTAATCAATCGTGGCATTTTTAGGCATAAAGAATCGTCTGCCGTCGGTTTCTTCAGCACAAGGATTTTCTGCTTTTCTCTGTTATATCACTTTAAATTGATCCGACAAAACAAGACTTCTGAAGACATCATTTTGGTTTCTGAGAAAGTGTGGCTGACTGGTTTCAGATGTTATGAGATGTACTGGTGCTTTCTCCAGAAAAATGTCATAATCATGTTTCTGCCCATAATTTTTGGACACTTTAAAAATATACTATAAGGTTTCTCAACGTCATGTGTCCTATGTGTAATGCAGCGTCCATATTCATGAAATGTTTGTCTCCACACAGCGAAATAACTGTAAAACATCATACAGTTTAGCCGTAAACCAGAATAATTATTCCTGTGCTTTACACTCTTTGAACAAGCGAGGCCCCTGCAGCTTGTTGAATGTAAAACGGTGATGAAGAGATGTGTGAGAGCGGGCAGAGAAAAAAAAAAAAGACATCTATTAGCGGGAGGAGAGGCCTTCTTCAGGGTTATCATGAATATGAACACTGTATCCACCATGCAATTATCACCAAACTGCTGGCTGCGCCCTGAAGGATGAGAGGACTGGACCAAACGGACTCGACCCACCTCAACCACTGGCCTCTCCCACCCACTGCGCTCAGACTCTCCACATATGAGAGCTGTGCAGCAAAGGACCATCTGACAGTTACACCCGTCAGCATGACACAAGATCAAGGAGGTTGTAGAGAGAAAGAGCAGTGAGAGGGGAAAAGTATCTGGTATATTGCCAGCAAAGTGATTTGAAGTAATGTTTGACAATGAGCTGTGGGTTTGTGAAATGTGTCATGGCTAGATTTGCATATATCGCTTTACTACATTTGAATATTTCGGTTTGTGAAGTCGTCTTGATGCAGAGCAATTTCTTAGGAGCAAAAATACATCCTCGCGCAGTTATCTTGCCATCCTGCTGTAGTTAGAGCAGCAAACAACATTGAACCACTGCAGCTGAAGTGATCATAATTCAATCACAATTGCTGACAATTACCCTCTCCTAGTTAACATGCACTTACAGTATTGTATATGTAATGCATTTAGCAATTTTAAAAAAACACTCCAACTTCATTGCACTCACATATAAAGACTTTATGTTTTTGTTAGTATGTCAAACCAGCTCTTCCTGTGACGCATCTGTAAGTGGTATATAATCAGCAGCTGAAACAACCGGTTGATTACTACGTGAGCAGATCAATGAAAAGTGAGTCTGCAACAATTTCACATAAAGAAAAAAATCATTTTTTCACTTGTTTAATCAAGCAAAGAAATAAATAAAATAAAAACTGTGTGCACCCTCTTTGTTCTGTTTAGGCATTTGCTGCTTTTCTGTGTTTTATATGATTTTAAAGTAAATATCTTTGGTTTTTTGGACTGTTGGTCGGACAAAACAAAACATCTGAAGGTGTCACCGGGGGCTCTCAGAACTTGTGATGGGAATTTTTTATCATTTTTCTGCCTTCAGAACGTCCACAGTTTGACGCTCGGCTGACCCTCGTTGCATGTCGTACCCCCCTCTCTCTTTTTGCATTCCCTGTCTATCTCTACTGCAGATATAAGATAAAGGCAAAAAATAATAATAATAAATAAATACTTAAAGATAAAAAGAAAGCAATAATTATAGTCCAATTGATGTTTTTTTTTTCACTGAATTTGAACACATTCATTATTTGTACATGTGTTTAAAGGGTAACTACATGTATTTGGTTCTATTATTATATATGCTTACAACTGCTGCACTGTTCTGTGCTGTCTGTGATAACATCATTTCATTTGGATGCCTAGTAGAATGTGTCTATGTTGTTAAAGCTGCAGCTAAAATTGTTTTCATTATTGGTAAGTCTGCAGATTATGTTTTCAGTTCATTGATCAATAGTTTTGGGGAGAAGTGCAAAACTCTGACATCAAAATATGACGTTCACTGAGATGGAATGCACAAATAAGGCACATTTTTATTTGAAAAAAAAAATGCTTAGATGATTAACTCAGCATCAAATTAGCAGCAGATAGATTTTCTGTTAATTGATTAATCAATCTGCTAATTACTGCCGCTCTGAATTGTTGTAAATTCATTGTTGATCTCTTCTTTATATTAGTATGTAAGTGTATTATAGTGAGTTGTGAAAACTGCAGATTTTAGATCCTGCCTTGACTATAAATAATCACGAACTGCCTTTATATGCTGACTGGCAGTGATGGTGGGGTGTTCATAAACTGGATTCATTTCGCTTTGATTCCCAAGACTTAAGAGGTGATCGGGGTTAGGACGGTGTTGACGCCGCGATTGTCTCGTTCGGTTTGTCGAGAAACAAAAACAAAACACAAGTTTGTCATTGTGAACATTGCTGTGTTCAAACTATAATTTCACTCAGAGGCTGAATTAAGTCATAAAGAAGCTTAAATTCAAAAAAGGAAAGAGATTTGGGACCCGTCATGTGAGCTCCGGTGGGGATTACTCAGCAGAGGTCCACGTGACCGGCTGGGTAGAAGCAGATCACTACTCAGATTTGACTGTTTCTTTTTTTTTCACTTCATCGCATTTCCAGTGATCGTTATCTTTCCTAAAGTACAAAAGAAAAAAAGAAAAAAACAACAACTCCAAAAAAGTCAGAGTGAGATTGTGATAAACCTGATTGCAATGCAGTTTCTCCTGCGTGGATTTTAAGTATATCTGCAGTGCCTCATGCTTAAATAATTAACAAGTGTTAATAAACAGAGCTCGTGTCAGCTTCTGATGAAGGTGTTAATTGGATAAGGAACTTTAAAGAAACAAAAATTAATAGCCAAATTTCGGCACAGGGTGGAGGATGGAATTAAAGAAGCCCGTCTTTTTCTTTCCCTTTGCCTCTTGCCAAGTCTGTTAAGTTTCTTGGGGTTATCATGACTCCTGGCTCTGTGTTTCGGAAAACATCAACAGCCTTTGGTTTAACTGAAAAATATCCAGATCTTGTTGCCGGTCTGGAAGAACGTTGCCTGCTGTCTGATGCACTCAACAAAAGGGCATGTCTGCACAACGTTAATCGTGATGTACCAGTGGAAGCAGTAGGGCATCATTTGAAAACAACAGCCCACAGGGGTTTGTTCTTCTTAATGCATCTCCTTAATTGCATAAGACAGCCCCAGATTTCCTCTTTGATCTATTAAAAACACACTACTCAACAGAATTAACTTGCATTGCTTGTTGCTAGCAAACAGAGCAAAGAATAGGCATGCTCTATATTTGGAAATCATCACCTCCGAAGAATACATTAAAATCGAATAAAAATGCAAATCAGCGTGGTATTTCCAGCTGGCAGGTGTAGTGGGTACCTTTAAACAAAAGTTATGCTTTACTGATGAGTGCTCTTCAAGTTCACTCATGATTTTCAGCCTGCAAGTACAACACGCCGCATGCTCTGAGACCCCATCTTTGCATTATAAATATTTCAGAGGGAGACGGAGGATAACATAGCAGGATATGAGTGCTCTCCTCAGGTGAGGGCTGGAACCATGCAAGGGTATAATTGTTTTCTGTATTTCCATTTCTCCCATTATCAGGGACTATGAGCAAAGTCAGTCTCCTGAAAGACAAATGGCTTCAGGGAGTGTGTGTGTGTGTGTGTGTGTGTGTCTTTGCGTTGCCTCTGCAGCAACATTTTTTGACTGACAGGGAACAAGGGTCACACAGAAATTGTCATTCATCAGGTCAGAGGTCACGCAGAAGCAGAGGGTCTCAACTGGAACTGCCCTGTTTTTGTTGGTGTGCTCCCCGCTGCTGCCTCTTCATTACTGTGAGTCGGGAAACAGAAGCTGTCAGGAAACGAAGTGGCCACCTATACAACCTGCACCCAACAGGGCACGGCTCATTTTTAGGTCTGGGAGAGCTGAAAAAAAAAAGTCAGAAGTTTGTGCTATATGTGGTGTGAGCTCTGTCTGCGTTCTCTGGGATGATTTGTGACTGGTGTGGTTTGGTGTCTTATGGTGATTTATTTCTTGTGCTGAGATTTCTTTAGTTGGTCTCTTTAGAGGAAAAAAAAAATAAAAAAAAAAATCCTGAGAACAATGAACATCTACCGTATTTGGTAATGTGGTCCGTGGCCCCAATTTCTCCGGTCTCTTTCTTGCTTGCAATTGTCTTCGGCCTTCACTAATTCTAAGGTTACAGGTGCCATTTCTCATGTGTTATGGATTATTATGAATTTGACATCAATGGCACCTTAGTATTTCACCAAATTAAGCTCTGAAAGTGGAAAGAGGTTGAGGAAAGTTACAAAGAACATAGAAAATTACCAGCCTACTTTGCTTTCTGCATGCGTACTGAAATATTTACAGTGAGAGAGCAGCAGAAAGTAGGTGAAAATCAGTACATTTACTGTACTGCAGTGACATAGTATTGTATTTATCTAGGGAGTCACAAGAGACGGATTAAAAACCAGGCAGAAGTCTACACTGCAGAAGGTGGAATATTGTGACTTTTGGGTTTAGCGTGGGAAATCTTCTAACCTGCGTCTTGCTAAGGCTCCCCCCTTGAATATCGATGCCTTGAAGCGTTTGTCGAAAATCCGTTATTCACCTCAGTCTTTGAATTAAGCATTTGTGTATCCATGTGACGCAACTCTGCCTCAACAAAATTACATTCCTATCTGACAAAACTGCATTTTCAATTATGTTTTGAGGAAAATGTGAATTTAGCCTGATTACTCTGGAATACATTTAATCATTATTTGTTTTTTGTTTGTTTTTGATTTTTTTATTTTTTTTGCCATTTATTTAATTGCTTTACTTTTTGCTGCTTTTCGGCTAACCAAATTATATATTAGATGAGGTAGGACTCACCCTGGCAAAAAAAAAGTGAGGAGAAGCTTCAAACTTGTAGTGAAAAGGTCATTTTTTAACCCAAGCAACGACAGAGTTGGGTTTCCTGAACCTAACCAAGTCATTTTAGCGCCTGAGTTTAACCAAGCTTCTAACATGTGGCTAACGTTACTTAAACCTAACCATGTAGTTTTGGTGCTGAAGGGAAAATTGTCAGTAAATGAAAAGTGAAAATTAAACTTCAGTCTAAGAATTATGGTCCAATGCGGGATACAAAAACTGCTCTCCTTGGCGATGCTCTTATGGCTCCTCCTAATGCAGACTTTGTGGCTCTTTCTAACTGGAAGTCTTTTCTACTACGTCACAGCTCAGAAAACATTTGTTTTGAAGTGAAATTCTGTTTCTTTCGACAAGTAAATGAAAATGCATAGGAAGTTGCAGGAGACAGGGTTGTGTGATGACATGATGATAGAAGATGAAACCTGAGGCAGAGTCATGGAACAGGACTTTGTTGCTAACATATACGGGATGTCGGTCCTGTGTTGTGGGAAGTGACCAACTTAAGCAACGCTACCAACTGCAGCCACTGTGAACTGCATGCTGACTTGTGTGATGAAGTTATTGTAGTCAGCCATCAAGTATTAAATTAAATAGGCCTAATTTTTCCTGTAACAGCTATTTAATTGTTTCGTGTCATGTTCACTGTCCAAAAAGGTTCATGCAATATTACGATGGTATCTCTGTCTGCCTCCTCTCATCACTGCAGAGTTGGTAAAGGTTAACAGCTAAAAAGCCAGACTACAGCACAGTTAAAACATTGAACTCAGAGATCTCCCTGCTAAAAACAGAAAAAGACCAAATTGGAACTGATCTGTAAATTGTCATAATGAACCGCCAAACTTGATTTCACTGACAAATTTCTGCTTTGTGGGCAGCCCTAGATACTACATTTCCCATATTGCAATTTGCATCTCTCATTAGAAGTCCTGTATCTCAGAAAAGAAAGAGAGATGGTACAGAGCTGCAGAGGACATTATACAGCTACAGATTGAGCAGTGCTCCTTGTGTCAAGTGACTGAGCTGATTATGTAAATTACTTTCTGTTCCATGTATGTACTTTACAGTCATAGTTGGAAATAGTTTCCAAATCAAGATTTTCAACATACAGCAACCTGTACAGCTACGAGATATTCTTTTCTGCAAAGAATCTCCTTATCAAGCCAATTTAGTTTATCTGAGTTCCAACCCTTGCACTTTACTTTAAATGCAAATCAATTAAAGTTTCCCCTTTTCCCTAATTCTGGTGCAGCAACTTGCATTGTGCTTTCTTGTTTCAAGACACAGCCGGCGTGTTTGACAGTTCATTTGAATCGACTGTGAAATGCTGAAACCTTGACAACACTAATAGATTCATTCACCGGAAAATTAGGTTTTTAGCCATTCTTGTCTTTGTAGGATTCAGACTTTTACACCGTTAGAGCTCAAACTGGGGTTAAAAGTGTCTCCATTTGCAACTGTATATATTACAACAGTGAAAATATACATGAATATAATCAATATAAATGAATGTGCAACTCTACTCTGCTTTTGCATTTGCTATTTTCAGTAAATTTATCAAAAAAAAAAAAAAAAGCTTTTACTCAGAAGATTTTATTAATGTACGACCACTAGCTGGTAAAGCATTTTGCATTGCTGCTACTTTGACAGTACTTAAATGGTTGCACCACTGGATAATCAGAACACCTGAAGAACTTCTGGTCCATTATGAGTTCCTCCATTGTTGCATTTATCTTAACATCTACAAATCGTGTGGCTCCAGCACAGCTAGCAAATGGACCCAATGGTGACATTGTTAGTGTGCACAATCGCTCTATTGAAATTCCAACCAAACCTTGGGGTTGTTTTGTCCACTGCGAGTTCCAAGTTCAAGAATGACTGATGTAAGTTAATGCCTGTCATTATATACAGCAGACCTGTGGCATAATTTTTCATGGTCTTTTCACGTCTTACTGTACCAACTTGGCTGCTTTTCAATGTCAGATAAAATAATGGAGAATTTCAAATCTATTCACCAAATGAAACATAATGTTTGATCTCAAGCTATACCCACACAAAACAGAAAAAAAAACTGCACTAAGATTAGTTCTTGACTCATCTCAACGCCATGATTTCTGTCTGTTGTGACCTTCTGTTTCATTTCATCTGTTTTTCTACTTTTTTTAATGTCTACTATAAGGCAGTGTTTTGATAGCTACTGTAAAATAAATTTAACATTGAACATGAAATGGCTTTTGTGAAGCCTAAAAAAACCAACCAAAAAAACCCCTTTCTGGCACTCAACACGACTTTGCACAGAGGGATTGACTTAGTTCAAGTTTACCAAATGGAAATTTGTCAGAGCACTTAACTGTAATGCTATTATGCTCACAAATGACAACACCTGGCATCGGCAGTGTCTCAGCTGCTGGATGGAGAGTGAGCGTCGTTCAGTCGACCACCGCAATGAGTCATGCTGGAAGCCAACAACGCTGCATCGAAATCCGATGAGTTATGGACAGCAAGCCTGGATGAAGGCAAATGCTGTCAAATCATGCATGACATGAACGCGTAGCACCAATTCTGGATTTCTGTGGATCTGCGGTTCTGCCTGCCTAATGAATGTGAACAGGGTTCATGTGGGACTAGTAAATGGTTCTTCAGACGTGATGAAACAGCCATTGCACGGAGGAAAATGGTCAGTCCATCTCAATAGAAATGTCACTACGCAATAAGTATGCAATGACTCGCTGTCTACTGTAATGAGCCCGGACTGTGCGGTTGTCTCTGGAGATGCTGATAGCAAGTATACCCTCTGAATGGCAACACTCCTCCGCCATCTGTTCCAGGCGTTTGACACGATGTATACAAGAAGAAATATTATATGTGCGATTTATAGAGGGACTCTGAACACCATCTATTACTTGGGTAAAACCTAATAATCCAAGTGAAATATGTGTATAAAAAGAACGCAGCCCATAAATGAAAGGACAGCACCGAGAAGAGTCACTGTTGCACTCCATATACAAACCAAATGAAAGCCTAAGGGACTCAATTTAGCAGATAACCAGTTTCTCTCCCGGGACTTTGGATTCCAGTGACTGGCAGTCAGCGGCACTGTGTGCACGCCCTGCACCAAGTGTGTACGCTCACACACACAAGTGCGACGTGACAATATATCTTGATAACTGTGTGACATCTGAGTAACTCCAAACAAGCACAGAGCTGAATCAACGTCACACGCAAGCCGCTGCAAGTCAATAGTTCCTGTGGTTAATTATTTTGTAGCTTAAAAATCATTTAACAGAGACAGCAGGCCCTGATCTCTAAACCACAGCAGTCCGTGTTTTAGAGCACCACGCCTGTCACCTTTTAATGGGAAATGCATCCAAGGTGACCCATAATAGGCTCCACTTTCTCCGTGCATGCTCTCCGCAGACATCCAAGCCAGCAGGGTACAGCAGTTCTGTCGCTGGCAGGAAATGGGAGCGTCAGATTAGAGAATGTCTAATTAATGCAGATGGAAGACAGTGAGAGGCACAAAACATGTGACTGCATGGTGTCAAATTGAGTGACTATTTTTTTCGCCTGCCTTCTGCGAAAAACATCTGAAGTCCCTGTAGCACTGTTGTTATTCCAGGCATAAATGCTGGGGTGAAAGTGAGTGACATATTGCTCGATAAACTGCGAGACAAATTTGTTTTGAGGCTGGAGAAAATGCAGACGACCTGTGTGTTGGTGTAAATGATTAAAAAAAAAAAAAAAAAAAAGGAGCTCGAGGAAACTCAAGAAATGTTTGCTGAATTAACAGTGTTTGGAGAAAGCTTAAGGTAATAAAGGAGTAAACACATGAAGATTTTTTATTTTCTTCCTTAACAAACTAGATATATATTTTTTTTTTACCACATGCGCATGTTGGACGTTTGCAATTGTGCGTGCACGTGCTTGACAGAAAGGGAAATCAAAACAATTTACAAGCATAGAAAACTACCAATTGCTACTCTGAAAAAGCACTTTCCACGACAAATAAAAGCATAGAAATTCATGAAATATGGCTGGGGGTTTTGACAGCGTGTCACGCGAGGAGCCTGTAAGATTGGTCCTGTGCAGTGGGCCAAAGATTGGCGATACTTTATTGAAATGCAAAATGACTACTCACGGAGCAGAGCTGGTGTTGTTTTAAGATGCATGAAAACTGCATGCAACAGAGGAAGCAAGCAAGTGCTCGGTTAGGGAATGGGGTTATTCATTTGCATGTGAACCTCAAAGCCTGTCGTCTCATGTTGTCACATACAACCCAGGCCCAGGACGCTGCAACACTGGTCCTGATCAAGGGTATTAAATGCTATTTTGACTCCCCGACGAGTGAGACCCGCACATGAAAACGGCCTGTGGTTATTTGGGTTTTTATGGCTGGAGATGTGCGGCTTGTTGAGCATGACAGCGCAGCGCAGCAATCACACAGCAGCTTTCGTGTCCATTAAACACACATAAACAAAGGCTCTATCTGCATTATCCTCTTGTCGCACTCGTTCGCTCCTGACTTTCCAGAGAATAGGCAAACAGGAAAAAAAAAAAAAGAAAACTGCAATGTGAAAATATGTCTTCTGTCAGAGTGATGTCATTCATTTTTAAATGTCAAGCTGTTCCTGTCCTCCTATCAAGCCCTTTTCCCCGTCTGGCGAATGTCCAGAACTGGTATTTCATATTTTTAGATCGCCTGCTCTGATGAAAGAGTTATATTCAGTGAGAAGAAAAGGAAAGAAAGATAGAGCAAAGTCGGAGAGCCTTTAGAGAACGGCTGCTCGCCTCTGATGTGACTGCTGGCCCTCTGACTGTCGACCAGACCAGATACACACGGTACCAATACGTCTGCATCGTGTAAACTGTGTAATGTGCATTATGCAAAGGCTAAATGACCTTTCAAGCTGCATGACACGTACGCTGAAGAGACAGTTATCGTGCAAGGCCGCTGATAAGCAGTAAAATTTGGCAGATATTATCTCATTTAGTGTGACTCTATTGAACAGATTGTGATCACATCTTCCTGCAGTTGAAGAAGCTATAGAACATGTGCTGCTGTCTGGTGAAACATTTCCAGTGCATACACAACGTGTTTTAAATCTGACATTGTGGATGCGTTTCATTTTACTGGCAGCCTCATTAGACTTTAAATTATGGGATACAGTATCAAATCTTAATGTGAAGCCGTAAAAGTACTGCCTTTTTTATTGTCATTTGATTCCTCCTCGTGATGCACGACTCGAAATGTTTCAGTCAGTCCTTCCATCATGTTGTTCATATTTGACAAAAGTGTAATATCTCGGCTATTGTCCCACATTTTCACACGTGCACGCTTCAGTCTCGAGCAGGAAAAGGTAATTGGATCTGTATTGTAAATATGCCAGAAGACTTATGGCACACCAAGGAGATATTAGAGAAGGGGAAAAAAAAACAGAAATCTGCCATAGAGCCTGATAAACCCAATATTAATTACTTTGCTTATTTCTAATACTTCCCTCCCCCTTGGAACCAATTAGTAAGTTGAGATGCTTCTTTTCAGTTTAATGAGGTCTAAGTAATGATAATGAATTTCATACTCCTGCCAAGCATTTAAAATAGGCTACCACAAAGGCAACGCCATATGAAATGATCTCTCAAGCATAATTCCCACTCTGCAAGAAATATTTCTTTCATTGAGAAAATCAAGAAATGAGGAAATGAGGTCCCATTTTCACCACTGCAAATACGAGGATGAATTAATAGCGGTAATCTTTCTTCACGCTGGGCACGACAGGGGGGGTTAGCCATGTGAAATAACTTAGAATCTGCAGACCCAGTTTCAGCTGGATTTTAATAAACAACATTTCTAACAACTAGGTCAAAAAATCTGGGAAATTGCATCCAAATTGGACCGCGAGTGGCCAAAGGAGAGGTGACATCTAAGGAGCGAAAGGAGCCCGAGGGCTGCCACACCTTGAAAAATCCTTCACAAGGAAAAAGAAGCCAGAGAGGGAGAAATCCCCGTGACAAACTTGTTACATCTCTGCATCTCTACACTTCCTTATAATGTGGGCTAAAAGAGAAAACTATGCACAGGGGTAGGCTTTTACCTCGGCAGGGAGCGTATTTGCTGGAACAATCCTCAGGACACATAAGACAAGAAGGTCTGAACTTTCTGATATAATATTTACAAACAGCGGGGACACAAGCTATCATTAATTCACCAGTCGTTTTTGTTTCAGGGGGGAAAATGTTGAATTAAAGAGGAAGAGTGCTCACACATGAACTCACACTGGCTTGTGCAACCACTGACATCAGCAATTACTGTGAAGTGCAGCGATGGTGGGATACTTTCCACTGTGAGGGCTTGTTTTGATTCTCTGACACAGGAACAAAAGATAAAAAGGTTGAATTGATTTTTTTTCATGTTATTAATCAAGAGAATTTTGAAGTGCTGTCACAGCGTCTGGCACAACATTTACTGTAGTCTGTTATCCTGTTATTCAGTGGCTTTGAGGGTTTGACTCGGTGGACGGTTAAAAAATGTGCTGAGTCCAGGTGGGAGGCTGTAAAGTGCATCGGATTAGTGGTGCGCACTTTCCTGCCATTGTCTAATGTAAGGGTGTGGCCGATGGGTTGCCGGATCGGGGAGCCTGGATCAAAATCAAACACAAAGTGAAGGCAAACGACTACCAAGACGTTCAAAACGAGAAGCGAAATGACCACAAAGACACGCAAAATGAAATAATAAAATGATTTGCTGTTTGCCTTTTTCAGTCTGGGTGTCTTGCTCCTGTGTGGGAGTGCTGGGCGGCTTTTTGCACGTCTGTGTCCAGAGGACAGTTGACTCATGAACTGTCTCTGGCTGCAGGCTGTTCAAGTATTTTTTGGATATTATTTCATGTTACAATCCTTCCACTTATTAATTTGGCATTCATTGGTTACACACAATAAACAATGCAACTATTTGTCATGTAAAGTTTATCATTTCCGAGAACCAGAGTCTTAAATGTGAATTTTACCCTATTTTTATTCTTTTACCCCTGCAAACCTGTACCCTAGTCATTTAATGCCCCCAGCCCCATCTGAACCTCTCCAAATCTGCCCCTGCTCTAATGCACAATTCACCGTAATAAAAGTTTAATCGTAATTACACCTAACATCATCATTATGTATTAATTAATATGAAACATTAATGTTATCCATAAACCCCATTACAAAACCACTAATTTATTTTCAGTCGCAGATAATTGTTGCTACAGATAAGCCGGCTCAATAACTTTCCAGGGGCATTACTATTAGCGAAAGCACTTATTTAGTTTGCTGTTTGCACACAACAAAAAAAGAATTGCATCTGTAAAAGCTGAGCTTTGTTTAGGACTATTTCTGGATTAAAGCAAACTGAACACTTTTATCAGGATTCAGGGTTTCAGAGTCAACTATCCTTGAGCTATGTCAGCTGTCACAGCAACATATTTAGAAAAATGCTGCTAACTACAAACAAACCAGGGTCTGAAAATCTAGCTAAGGACCTCGGGAAGATGCACTGCGTCTTATATCCGAGGGAGACAAAGGGGTTTGAAACAATCTACTAATAATGGCAGTCTGAGGCAAAACATGCTCAACTATTCTCAGCAGTAACTTAACAGGAGGTCTCCTGCATGCACAGTCATAACGATGGCTCAGAGAAGGACCGATTATGGGAGCAAATACATAAATATAGTAATATTGGGAGTAACAGTCCATGCTGAATATTCCTAAGAAAAGTGTTGTGCAAGACCACGCTCACTCATCGTGCATACAAACATATCTGCTTGTAACTGGAAAACGTGACATTCGCTAAGACGCAAGGTTAAGAGACTTGGCTGCAGGTCGATGTGACATGCCCACTCGATAAAAATGTTGTGCTACTCGTCACACTCAGCACTGCTGAATAAGAAACCTGCTGCAAAATGTGCCCACTTAGGTTCCACTGGTTCCAAAACAGACATTTTTTTTATTGTTTTTAGTTTAGTCTTTTCTTAATTTTGCTCTTTCCTCATTGCATATGTTTATAATGATGTTTAATCAGTTCCTTTGCCCCAGTTTAACTGAGTCCATCATTTATAACATAATGTTTGTGGGGTGGTGGGGTCTATTGTCTTTAAGGCACTTTGTGTTTCATTTCACATGTATGCAAATAAAGTCTTCATTGCCATCCAGAGCCTTTATATTTTATATATACTGTACATGTGGTCAGTGTTGCATATTTTACATGCAGCCTGTGTTCATATAGTGTAACTTTGTGTGCGCTTTTAGAGCCGCTCTTTGAGAAACTAGAATATAAAAAGTGGGCTTAAACTACCTTAGCTTCCATCAGATGTTTTTAAAGATCAGTCTTAATTGCCTCTAAAATGTTCATGGCATGTTACCTGTCAATTTAGACCAAAAAACTCTATCTTCAGCAGCACTCTGTGATCTGCACCTCCTACATGTGCCACATTTAAGACATCTTGCATGTTACTTTATAATGATTTAGAAAAATACAAGACACACTTCCTGTTATGTGCTCTGCCTCTAACTTGCAGTCCTTGTCCTCTCTAAAGCTGAGTTAGGACCTCTAACCTCTACAATGTCTGAACCACTGTCAAAACTAGCCCAAAAGGATCTTTAATTTTTTTTTAGTTTGTTTTTTTGTACCAAAAAGGAGGACATGGAAGTAGCTCACTGTAATCAAGAGTCAAATCAGGCCAGCAGAAGGTATTAAATTAGTTTCTTCTTACTGTCTAAACACACAAAATCAGTGTGTTTCATTACAGAAAACTGCTGCTATATGGCAATGATTAGTGACCAGGGATGAGAGGAAGTAAGTGTGTAGGATCAGAACTGCGTACTCCACCTTTAACTACAGGCCTCAGAGCAGTGGTTCCCTAAGTGGGGGGCACTCTGGGATGCCTTTAAGGTGGGCTTTGTCATATCACTGGTATTTTATTGATGCATTTAGTTATAATATTAACTTTTACAAGACAGAAGAAAAAACTGTTATTATTCTTGTCTGCCTCCATGAAGTCATGAAGTAACATCTTAAGTCCCTTTTAACTATTAGTAAGTACAAACACCACGGCTGTGCAGCGATTGTGTCAGAGCGGACAGACGGTGTTACTGCAGCTTCCACATTTATCACATGATGCACATCATGGCAAAAAGCATTTCCCCACACACAGTCATTGGATAAGGAGCAGCTGTAAAATGGTGAGAGAGAAAAATCTTGTCATTGCAAACCTCACAAAATTACACTTTTATCATCACACTTTGATCCATTTGGTCCAATTACATTTAGAAAGTCTGCAAGAGCTCTATGATTATTTTATTTAACCCTCTGAGCCCTAGGCTACTTTCAGGATAATTTCACTACCTTTACTTTTAATGTCTTTTCTTGGTCAATATAGGAACCAGCCATACATGCTGTACTTTGTGTCATTGTCAGTACAGTCTAGGCTGTCCATATGCTTCCAGGTTGTCTATGTTGGAGAGATTGCCTATAATCTAGCAATTTTAGAACCACAATGGTGGGATACAGCATGACTTATAACTTAGGAATAATCTACATTTATAATTAGAATTGGTTCCTTAACGTAAAAACATTTCATATTTTTAATCGGTGAAGCATGCAAATTCAGTAGCCTGCTTGCAAAGGTGGCAAACCAGGCAAATATTTGCCCTCTATCTTCCCCCCACCTCCACACAAGAGGCCCCTTTGCGTTCCCCAGAGTCGAGGATCACAGCTTGCAGATAGGTGACCTGTGCTTTATTTTTTAACCGCAGCTTTTGAATCATTGCAACGAAAAGCAAATCCATCATTATGTCTTTATTTTTCATGCAAATGGGCCCTTGACTTATTCAGGAGAAGCAGGAGTGCAAAAATGGGTGAAGAAATTAGTAAAGATATTACACTGCAGATGTTTGATCTGTCTTCATAACATTATTACTTGGCCGTGTACAAATATGTAACATGCAAAATTACAAAGCTAGAGTTCAGCTCTTTTTTATGCCATGATATTAACATGAAATGATTTCATAGACATTAACGTATGTAGATACTAACACATCTTTGCAACGACGGGTTCATTGGTAATTCAAACAAGAGTAATAGTGTGGAGATGGATGTACAAGTGTGTGCAGGTTGTATCTGTGATTAAATTTGTTGCAAATTCAAGATATATATATATATTTGTATTTTTTAATTTTTAATTTTTTAAAATCACAGACACGTTGTTGCACAGATAAGTAATTAGCACTGTCGGAAAGGTCAAGTTTTTCGGTTTTATTTGATATGTGCTACACCTCACTGCAATGAGTTCTTTAAGAGCAGCTCAGCCAAGAAGAAGCAATGCGAATTTAGACGCAAAGTGCATCCGTCAGGCTTGAAGGTTTAAGTCTATTTATGTATGTAGGGAGCCAACCGGAAGTCAGCTGCTCAGCCAGCGGGAATCTCGGTGTTTGGGTGCAAATGCAGAAGCATGTGGAACATCTGGGTTGCTCTTGCCAGAAGCGAAGAAAACTTTTTCAGCTCATGCGCCACTGAACAACTTTTCATTCAAATATAAGAGGCACCTTCTTGTAATCTGGTATCCGGTTTTCCTTAATGCATCCATGGTGAGCACAGTGGAGTGCAGCGTTTGCCTGGAGGAGCCATGAGGGAAGGTACACAAGACCATCCTTTGTAAAGGGTAGTATGACATCAGCGCATGCATTCATTAGAAATCTGTTGATGTGACTGGACACTGCAGATGACTGGACTGTCACCACAGTTCCATACTTGATGAAAAATAGTTTAAACTTAGGTGTAAAATTACCAGCAAGTTTAGATTTCATTTGCATTCCTATTTGCAGATTAGTTTAAATGAACTCTATGATTAATAAAGAGATCATAAAGCAATTTTAATCATTCCTCAGAAAAATTTTTCTTTTCCCGCTCAGTCATTTTTCCATTTTTCAGTGAGAGTCTGTCGTCTGCGAGCAGCAAACATATTTAAATATTGATTTTTATGAGTCTCGTGATCTGTACTTTAAGTAGAAAGTATATTTTTACATAATTTCCACTTTCCCTAAAACATGTGGTTGCCTTTATTACATGTGCAGATAATATCTGGTAATGTATTTTCTTGTTTTGCTTCATTCCACATCACCGATACAGCCACTGATGAGTTCATGCAGACCCAAAGATGAATAAGTTTGTTTAAAATGTTGCTTTCCCGTCACATTTAGTATGGGGTTATGGGAATCAAACACCTTTTTGATACCGGGATAGAGGGTTTTAATGACAGCAAGTCTAAAAATGAAGACTTTGCCAAAGCAGCTGAAGACGAGGATTATATTTTTGTGCCTGATGATCAGGCAGATATGACTTTGACAATGCTACCTCAGAGATAATGAGCTTCACAGCAAAATAGCAGACTGCTGCCAGCAGCATGTTGCAGTGACCTCAAGATGTGACTGATTTGTGATTACTTTTCTGACTAATGAGTGAGCGCCATTAAGCAGTTACTGCTGCTTTTTTGTATTAGAATATGCACATAAATATAGAATATAATTCATTACGATGAAAGAGTTTCACAAGTTGTAAAAAAAGAAAAAAAGAAAAAGAAAAACAGAACAACATGGGCATCTATAAATAATAATTAAACAAATATATAAAGAAGTGTTTTGGGAAGCATTATTATCATAAATAATATATTCTTAATAGTCATTTTAATTAGGAGCTCAATCTGTCTCAAGAGTAACAGTCTTGTATTCACCCGACATATGTAGAGTGAAAATTAACAAAAAGAAATGTAGTTTTGTGACCTGCGACCTTTATAGAGCTGCAGAACTTTGTGTGGAGTTAGCACCTCTGTTATTAATATTTGGGGATTCTGGCTTAGATAAGAAACAGCTGGTGTAGTCATGAGAGAGAGAAAGCTGGCTAATTAATTAAGCTGTGGGCCACAGAAATTCATTTTGCATATAAGCGTTGTGACCACAAAGCATAGCCCCAGCACAAAATTGGCTGAAAGTCTTCAATTAAACATGCTGTTTAAACAAATATCCACAAGCTTAGAGAAGCGCTCTCTAATGAATAATTCATCGCTCCAGAGAGGAAATAAACGGGAAATACTAGAATATGTAAAACCTATTTGTAGCTGTGAGCATACAGTAATAATTAAGCCACTGATTGTCCTTAGATTCATTTACTTAAGAATATATTTTCCTTTCAGGGCTAACCAAGGAAATTACATGAATACTTTATTGCTGCTAAAATATAATACAACACTGAACAAACTCTGCCTCTCCTTTCAACAGAGCCGTTAAAGCATGAAATCTTTCTCAGAGCCAACGGAGGAAGTTTCTGGTGTTCTGCTGAGTGGAACGGGGTCTTTCAACATCACAGTAACATGTGTAACAACATCAGGACAAAGTGAGCTCCAGATGTGGTGAGGCCTCCGGCTGAGGCTGAACGCCACTTCCTATCGGCACCGCAGTGGAGCGGCGGTGACACTAGCGAGCGCATGGTTGAGAGGAAGTCTATGGGAGGGGTGGAGGAAGATGTATGTCAAAATAATGTGCCTCCAGGATGCATTATATAACGCTATTAAATTGTCAGTGTCTAAAACAGTGCATAGAGGATACAACCTTTGTTTGTGACAGCCGAGAATCCATTTTCCATGTTTGTTTCATTGTGAGTCTTATCAGCGAGTGGTTTCTTTTGTCCTACTCCTCTTAACCTCACTAAAATGGGAGTTTTTTTCGTGGTACTTTAACTTTAAATAAAATGAAACTATAGCTGCACTCCATGCGTTAGAAGGGGAAAAAATATCTTTTTAAGCAGCTTAATATTGAAAGTCCATTCGAGTTGAAAAGGTGTATCTTGAAGAGGAACTGAAGTGGCTGAGGAAGATGGATAACTATGGTTGCAATAGAAGACTGTCTTAGTGTGAAACAATGCAAGAAGAGAAGCAGACAGTGGAACATATATAACACAGAGGCATGTATGACCTAAATCTGGTAACATACAGCGGATACTTGCAAGTGATATACTTCTGCTTGTATCCTCAGTTTCGGTGCTCTGCATATCTCATATACACATTCACTCGCACCTACACATTTCCCAGCAAACACAAGGTAAGAGATTATCTGCAGTGTTGAGAATCAATGACCTTTCAGTTATGAACAGTTTGACCCTGCAAAGCCAACTGTTGGTGGGAGTGAGTTCACGAGAGAGCAAGGCCACCTCAGGCAGCCACTATCTGCTGTTTGTCGTACTTTCTGCTAACACCTCCACATGATGCACTGCATCACCAGTGGCACTATTTCTTCCTCTGGAAATAGACTGCGGCTCAACACATTCAACACACCTTTGTTCTCGCTGCAATGAAGCATATATTTCAATCTTTACCACATATCATACGAGATTTGCAGTGTTGCCCCTCGAGAGTAATTCATCCATTCATATCTGCACAGCACATTTTGTTGTATTTGTAGCATCTGCATTAAGTTTTACAGTCATTGTAAGTGGGATATAAAAATATTTTATTTCTTTTTCTTTTTTTTGAGCAAGTCAGTGTTTTAGACCTGAAAAATCGTCCGTCTGCTGTTTCCTCTGGACATGTTCAGGGGTCGAGAAATTCGCGACCCTAAAAGCAACATCTCTGCCCGGCACTTTACAGATGCACGACGGACACAATCTGCTCTCTTTTGTGCACTGTTCACGCTCTTTGCACCAAATAAATACAGCACCTTATGAATCATACCGCAGAGAGCAACACTGCCTGTACCAGGAAGCCAGAGAACAGCCCAAAGCATATCTGAGAGAGTGGCAGGCAGCAATCTGTAAGTAGAGCTGTAGGGTGGAAAGCAGGCCACCTTGTCGGAATCACTGAGCATACACAAGCACCTAGTCAAGGGTCATCCAGCTAATGGACTTCTGGACACACATTCTTTGCAATAAGGCTGCCAGTATGTCAGTGCACAAGTAGAACAGTTGCTTGTGCAATGTCAAAAGAAATAATTGCCGAGAAAAAAAAAACATTTGGAGTGAGAAACACAATGCTGCTGATAAATCTGCAATCTTCCTGTCTCAGATGCTTTTTCACGCTACAGGTGAGTTTATTGACAAATAATAATTTATCCAGAGTCTGTGTGTGTTTAAGAGATATGAACATCAGGTCACAATTTAGCTGCTCCCGCAATCACTACACATGGACGATTTGATACGTCTCCCCGTAGATCTAAATTTCTATTGGCAAGGACACAACAGATCCTTCGCCCTCTGTAATCTCGATTTCCTCCGGTAATACCAGTCAGCGTGAACTTGTGAGATTTTTTCTGCCTTTAATGATTGGCCCAATGGTCTGCAACCAATGGCCTTCCTGCCACCAATTCATGACCCGTCAACCCCAATCCTCCCACCAATCCAACAGGCACACAACACACAGGCACAGAACAAATGTCCCAGTGTCAGAATCAATCCAGACAGGCATCCCATCCCCCTCTCATAAAACTGGCATCTCATTTATCCAGGAGTGAGGACTATGGTAAATGGAATGACAGGGCATTTACACTTTCAGCAGCAGAGGGTCCTGAAGGATTCGAATTGTTCACTTTGAACCTGTTTTCTCCAAGGAGGTACCTGAACGCACATTTGAAATATTAATTCCATTTTCTCTTTGTTGACACGAGGCCACTTTGGAGAAGATATGCTATTTGTCAGTGTCTTTTTTTCCTTTTCTTTAGCATTTTTTCTCCTCCAATAGACATGTGCACACCTGAGTAATGAAATGAAGGTGTTGGAACAGGAAGTCTTCTGGCTCACAATATTGAGAGTATTGAAAAGACCCCTTGCTGATATGCTTGAGGTGCACCAGCGCATAGAGGAAATAACAGACACCAAGGACCTGCACGCTCATGCAGCTACTTCTGCCTTTGAAGTTCTGACAGCATTCAGCTTCCTCTCCTCTGTTGAATCCTGAGATCATAATTATTTACCATAACCAGGGCTCACATCCGCCTGACGAAAACAAAAGTTCGACCGCAATGTTTCGGTCATATTCTATTCAGTGCAATTTCACAGGGAACACAATCGCACAGATCAAATTGAGGGGGAGAGCAGTGTAGCATGAATATCAACTGTAATAGCTCAAGAAGGGAAAAGCGCAAAGGCATTCATTGTCTATCTGTGTGATCTTCACAAAAGATATTCTCAAGTTATGTGGCACAAATCTTAATGAAATCAGCCACTATACAATGTGCCTGCTAAATAATTTGTTAGTTAACCGCTAATTTATTAATGGGAGTAATGACTTAATAAAATCAGTGAAATGCAAAGTTGTGTTGCTTTCCATGAGCTTGCAATAATGTAATTAAACTTATAAGCACCCAAGCCCAACTAAGAAGTACTTAAGAGGCTTTAAACACTCAATCTGTTCTTTTTACTTCTATGCTTTTGTGTAAATACATGGTAGCCACAAGCAAGAGATAAAGCACTGAAGGACTCACCAATCATATGAATTGTGGTTCGCCCAGGCCTCGTCCCATGATGCTGTTGGATGGTATCGTAGAAAGTGGCCTGACACAGCTGGATGGCAGTCACGCTGACCCAGAGGCACAGGCAGAGCAGCCAGGACATGACAGGACACATCTGCTAAGGACCAGCAGAGGTGGAATCAACTCACAATGCATTACGTTGTCAACCCATGACCTCAACCCCCCTCTGCCTCCAAACACACAAACACACACACACACTTCCGAGGTCCTGAGCAAACTAACAAAAAACACAAATATATACATTTCAACATTTTTTTGCACAAGCGTCTATAATTGGCTTTAACGCCCCTCAGTGGAGTTTTTTAGTCATCGGGATTTATCATTAGCATGATTATATAAGTATGAGTTCTTCACTGTTTCGGCTTCCCAGTTTGCCCTGTCTTGTCCCTGAGCCACAACACTGCAAATGTGGAGTGATCCCTGGGGAGTTTTTCCCATGCAGCAGAGATTTCCCCTGACAGGCTGACTCCCTTCAGCTCCTGAGCTGTGCTGCTGCCTCAAAACCAAAATCAAACTTAAAGAAAGATAAGATTTCGTGAGCAGCTGGCTGCCAAGGCTTTTCTGTATCTGTCGGAATAATGTGACAGTGACATGGCGGTAGTAGGAATCAAAAAGCCTTGTAATGTTTCACAATGCTGTTTAGATAAGGAAAAAAAAAAGACAAAACAAAAAATAGAACAGTGAGGAATGCTCCTGGTCACAGGAAGGAAATCTATGAAGAAGAAAATAATGAAGAAAAAAAGATGTTTCAACCCTGAAATTGTTTCACAGCAGTAAACTGAATTATTAATCATCCTTTGAAATGCATTATTCCCTATCAGACCCTGTTTTTTATGTTTTATGGTTTTTGATGTAATTCCTTGTGTATTTTAAAACTTTTATCAAAAAATAAAAAGAGCATCACATCATTAGGTTGTATGACATTTTTTTGTGTGTTTTACGAATATTTGGTGTGTATGAGATAGTCAGAAATGATTTAAAGAATAAACAATAGATAGATGTCTAAATAAACATGCAATTTTCAGTGTAATCAATATTAGGTTAATCATGAAAAGAGAAAATAAAAATGCATTTTGTTTACCTCAATAGTATACCACAGAATACAATTTTCAGAATGTGTGCAGATTTTAAAAAATTTGCATTTTATTTATTCAATGTATGATCTCCCAGTTTAACACAAAAACCTAAGCCCCCCTGACAAAACCAGGAATTAGTTTTTGCCCAGAACACAAAGAAAGATGCCTTACCTGAGCAACACAACAAAGAGTGTATAAATATCTCAACAGAATGACATAAATCCATCCATAATTCTGCTCATGTTGATCCCATCCAATAACTCTGAATTTGGCTCGAGGAGGGAACTCCACTGACTCTGCCTCCCTGCTCCACACTTTGATAGCAACAGTCCAGTGATTCAGAAATGACCGTCAAGCCGGAGTCAGGAAATAGATTTACAGCTCTTTCAATTCCACCTTTGAAATATCACTGCTTCCCCTTGAGGAGCTGCTCCCACTGACACTGAATTCATTTGCCCCTTCGCATTTATAGGCACGTGCGGAGTGCTCCTTAATTAACTGTAGTGGAATCTCTTCTTTCACCGTCTGCATCCTTCCAGTGTGAGGCAGCCTCTGAGCAGCGGCTCTGGCTGAGTCCCTCCTCAGCGAGCACTAAGAGACAAATGTTCCCGTACAGCTTGGCTGAGTGTAAAGACTGTATCACATGTCTTAAAGCCAGACTGCCTCTGGATTAGATGGAATAGTGGGACTCTGACTGATCATATGCTTCTAACAAATGCAAATCAGGGAAGCTGGCACTACTCACGTTGCTGTGACCACATGATTAACAATTATTTATATTTAGAATGGATTTCTTTTCCTCCTGAGGCAACGTTTCCTTTTATTCCTTCCCTTTTTTTTGTTGTAAGTTTCTTCTCTGCCCTACATTTAGGAAACTAAGAACACACTTAATGTTTTTAAGTGATTAAAAGTTAATCCAGGAAACTTATGCAGAAAGTCAGAATGTTATAGTGCCAGATACAAGAATACGAGGAAGGGAAGACGTAAACCTTCAGTCCTTAGCTTACCTTTGTGATGTTAGAGGAAGGTGCATAAAAGAAGATTAGACAAGAACATGTTTTCACATGCTGAGCAGAAAGGAATATTGAAAGCGGATTGTGTTGAGAAATAATGACGTCCATTCAGCTGAAGGTAATCTTCACCTACAGTGGGGGAGTTCTTCAGCCCGTGATGGTGACATAATGATGATCATTGGATAGACAGATAGGTGAGTGCTGTTATTTGGAGTAAATCAGCACCCAGTGGGAAACAACTCGATCCTCCCTGTTCCCCACCACCTTTACTACATGGTGAGCTCTACTTGTGAATTGTGTCTGGATTTTTTATCACTGGCATGCAGAACATGCCCAAGGCCTGCAAGCTCACGCTGCCATCTCTACGGCATAAAGACTTCACATTTTATTTTGATGCTTGCTCAGGAAGACAGGGTGCATTCCCAGTTCAGGAAGCAGTGAAGAATACCCAGAGAGAGAGGAACAGCAAGAAACTGCTTGAGATGTAGGCACACTACAACACAGCATTAATGTCTGAGGCTTTGGCAGAGTCAACTGTGTGCAGAGGGGGTTTGGGATATATAGGCGGAAGCCAAATAGCATAAATTGCTGAGTTGTTCTTAGCAGAACAATAGTTTCCTGAGATTAATTGTTCATAGAAATTTTCCCATGTTGACTATGTGTTTTGACACATAAGGACTGAACTTCAAGCCATCTGTTTCACAGGGAGTTTGTTCAGAGATATGTGGAGTTCTTGAAACACAGTGGAGACCATGCATCTCAAACACGAAACCCTGAAATCGATAATATCATTGATCTTTATCCCTCTGAGTCACACAGACAATTATCCAGAACCCAAGGAAAGAAGTGTTCCTGCAGTTAAAGTTTAATATTTGTAATAGGTGTGGGTGACACTACAAACTTTGTTTTGGAGAAAGTAACACCAGGGAAAACAATCCTGACTCAAAGTGATTATTAAAAGCGGCGAATGTATTTCTATGTCAACAACAGATGAAAGATGCATCATTGATAATCTAATTCTGAAAGCATTTTCATTACCACTGACTATTTCGACCAAATATTTTCTTTTACTTTTCTGTCGTTTTTTTTTTTTAAACACAGTTTTCAGCAGTAAGTAGCAATCACTGTATTCAGTAACAGCAGAGAAGCAACACATGCACTAAGGACACTGCTGTTGTAGAGTAAGTGTATTCTAACACAAGACTCTTGTTTTTTATCACCCGTCCTATTGAAGCTGATACATCTCTAATGTGAAACAGCCATTTAAAAATTCCTAATAGCAAGTGTCTCCTGTGTAAACATGAAAAACATGTGGGACAAACACAAAAAATGAAGCCACTGAAGTCACACAATCAACAAATGGAAAGTGGTTGGTGCTCAGTGAAGCTCAGTCAAGAGCTTTTTTTTGCAGCTTGCTCAGAAATAACAAGCCTTATTAAAAAATTGCATAAATATTTTTGTGATATTTTGCCTCCTAGAAATTCAAAAGCCCAACAATTTAAATTGACTTAATGCTGGAAAATTAAGAAATGGTTGAATTACTACTACTATTACCACTAGAGACATGAATTTGTTTTTTCATGTCTCTAGAGATTAAATCTGCCATTATTCTGTATTTTCTTATTGTTGAAAAATTCCGTAAAGACAAACAACATTTTTGAAAGGAGACTTGATAACCTCCAGAAACACGATGCACTGTAGTTTTTTTTATTTTCTCTCACATAAAAAGCAGTGTATAGGTCAGGGATTGCGGATCAAATAGTGAATATTATATTTACTATCTTTAGGATTTACAGCTAAGACTGGGAGATTTACTTTTAAAATGCATTTCAAAACATCTACGATTTACCTGTTTAAAAATGTAGTTGGCAACTGAATTCAAGTGTTACAATATTAAAGAAACGCAATGTGACAGCTTTCTGCTACTTTTGGATTACCTCAACGTGAAACATGTTTATAAAGACAAGAAATAAAGATTCTGTACGATAACAGAACAATGTAATTTTAGGAAAGAGTAAAATGAATGCCTTGTGGTTGTTTGCTTCCACCCACCAGCTTTCATCCATGTCTGTCCAGACTCATATAAGATATGTGATGAAGACTTTAAGGACGGGGCTGCAAGGTGGAGCAGTGGTTAGCACCGTGGTTGCCTCGCAGCCTCGCGTCCCGGTGAGGACAGCCGTGATCTTTCCGTGTGGAGTTTCTCGCCGTGCAGTGTGGGTTCTCTCCAGGTTCTCTGGCTTCCTCCCACAAGGTCCAAAAACATGTTGAGGTTAACTGGTGATTCTAAATTGTGCGTGGGTGTTGGTTGTGTGTCTCTAAGAGTTTTTGGAGTTGCAATGAACACTGACCTTTTGGCCTTTGACCCCAAAAAAATCTAATTAGTTCATTTTGGAGTGTAACTGAATGTTTGTGGCAAATATGAAAAAAATACCTCAAGACATTTGAGAGATAACGCAGTCACAAGAACAGGATTAAGTACTCACCTAAAATATTTTTCAGTGGTAGTAGGATTAAGAGGTTGGCCAAATAACACTAAGTGAATTTTTGAATAATGCATTTTTAAACTGTCAAAAAAAAAAAGAGCTAATAATCTTCTGGTTTTATTAGAAGTGATGTAATCTGTTTTTCTGTTGTTTTTTTTTTTTTATTTTGTAACTTTAAGAGAATACAATAAGCTTTTCTGCATGCTAATTTCCAGTGGTGGTAAAAGTTTACATATCCTTTACCAAAGTAAAAGTACTGATAGCGTACGATGAAAAGACTCCAGAACAAGTAAAAGTCTTTTCGTAAGTGAAATTGTGCATATTATCAAAAATGTATTCAAATTATGAAAAGGTAGTCATTGTGTAGTAAAATAGTTTGTCAGTTTTATGATTATATGCAATGTTTTTATTTTTATCATTATTACTACTGCTGCAATAATGTGACTTGCATTTTACTGCTGTAGATGTTTAACATTTGGCCAATTTTTATAGACTTTATATGCTGTTGAGTCATTTAACATAAAAAATATGAACCTTTCATGGGCTCAGAAAATAAATATAAGTTGGAGAATGTTGTCTGCTCATAAAGGAACCCTAAATCGTTGCGTTTATCACAAACATTAAAAAGCCACCAGATTTGGCGATAGGTGTTTTTCAGTCAACAGGAAGCATGTGAAGAATTGTGACCTGAGATGTAACTAGAAACTAAAGCAGTACTCGAATTAAAGTACTTGGTTGCATTCACCACGGCTAATTTCATAACACCCCTCCACGTATTCTTTTACTCACCAAGCCTGTTTATGGCAGGAGAGGGCTGTAAATATGAAAATGACTCAAAATAACCTGCAGTGCTTTTCTTGGATGCTTTCAGTGCAACCGTGTGGCTCATTGATGTGTTCTTAAAAGTTTTCGGACATCAGTGGAGCTCCGTAGCATCAAAGGAATAAGCTTTATTAGATGTTGACTACATAGGCAATGAAGGATCACTGCTGGTTTTGGTCTTTGGAGATTTGACAATACATCAAATGTAGAATGTCAGAGGCGAAAAACGACACTATGTAGATTTCATCTTGTTTCATATTTGTTAATGCAATAATATGTACATGTAGATAAATGACTGCCAATGTTTAAATGAGTGACTCAAGCAAGCTTTAGTCTGCATTGCAAATATTCAAGTGCATGCACCTGCAGTATGGTTGAGTGTGCTTTCCTGTGATAGCCCTTCACTGTCTTGTGCAGGAGCATGTAGACACAGGATGTTTTCACAGCTCAGCTCATAACGCAACTTTTTTTTGTCGAGTGAAAATAAATAAATAAATAAAAGACCCTGAATCTATATCTATCATATTTGCAGTACAACAAACCAATCAAAAATGTTTTTTCCTGACCTGCAGACCACCAGTTTCTGTCTGAAGAAGGTTCATGCACTGCTGATTCAATGGACTTTTCCTTGAATGGTTCTGACGGCTGCTCTCTGAAAAGTAACCCTGAAAAAAAAAAAAGGCGATTTTTGTAAGAATGCCCACAAGAGTTGTCTCCTAAATCTAAAATGGTGGGTACAGATATTGCCAGGAAGCAGACAGCCCATAAGCTCCCACGGGCTTTTGGCCTGAATGTTACATACCAACAGTGATGAGGTTCTCTGGGACATATCTAAAGCAATAAGCTTCTTCTTACATACACAGAAGGACATACATAAAGTCATGTATTTTACAAATAATGGTAGGAGTATAGATCTACTCTTAACGCCTGTCTGATTCCATGTCAAATGTCCTTTCCAAATGCCGTGCCTACAAGATAAGGTGTTGGTTGCTACATTTTCTGGAGGGTGGCTAAGCAGAGTAAAAATGTCAATAAATCGTTGTGTTTTGCCCAGGGTGGGAGAGCTGGGGATGTCTCAGGAAGAACTGTGGAGCAGTTTTCTATTTAGCCTCCCCCTCAGTTGTGCCTACTCCTGTCATAGCGGGAATCACTAAAGGTTTAGCTGCCTTAAAGAAAATGTGACATTTTAAGACGATATTACTGCTGATTACAGTGACACTATGGCCAGGAGGCTGATTTCTATCAGACATGGAGAACATGTCGTACTGTAGATCATGTCATGCCTCACCACGGAATGCCTTTTTGAACAATAAGCGGGTGGGGGTTGTTCTTGTAGATAAAAGTCACATATTTCTACAGGCATCCCTCCTATAATACCACAAAAAATCCTCACATGCGGCTTTCGTGCACGGTCTGTTTGGCTGCACAGCTTTGACACAGTCAAGACAAGTGGAGTGCAAACAGTTTCAAAGATTCAATAAGAGAAGAAGATATTATCTCGCTGTTGGTTTAACAACTCAAATTTCTTTTCTCTGAGATCAATAAATCACTGCCAGGAAATGACTTACAGTGAAATAGTGAGGAAATGCTTTTCAAGTGATTCATTTGCATTTTCATTGAGTGTTTTTGTTTTCTGAAGCATCTCCGCTCCTTTCTGGAAAGGTCAATGGGAAACAGTTGGTGTCTATTTTATCTGCCTGAGCCAACTCTCAAGTTCAGCCAAGTAAGAAATAAGATTATCTTTATAGAAGGCAGTGTGAGAATCTGGCCTTTGAATCTTATTCAGTAGAGTATTAATGTCTTAGTGGGTAGAATCAGCCCAAACTGCTATTAGAATAACTGAAGTCTTGAGCGGGATGTTTTTCAATTCGCTAAGCCCCTCATGTTTAATGGAAATTGAGTGTCTCACCTTTTACATCAGTTGATCTTAACATTTAATAGATTCTTTTAAGGATATTAATCTTTTCCATTATATCTTTGTCGTGGATAAGACTGAGGCATATTTCTCTCAGGCGAAACAACTCATTAACTTCCCAGACACAAACCTTTCTACACCTGAGGTGTGATATGAGAAAACTCAGGTGAAAAGCAGAATAAAAAGCTAACAGTTTGCCCACATAATGCATGCCTTGCTCTGTTATTTTTTAAGCTTTAATTTAAAACTGGAAATGCAAATGCCTTTTTCCTCCATTATTTCCCCGAGTCCGACTGACATTTACTGAGAGCTACACAATTTGATCCCACCATTAAGTCAAATGTCATTGCATGCAGATTGTGAAATTTTCAAATTAACAAAGAGAACTACAGTATTGCAGTGTCAGGCAGAAAAAAACAGAGCGAGCACATAGACATTTCAACATAAGTAGCCATTCTTTTAGCCCAAACTGCTGATGACAGTCTCCAGAGAGAGCAGATGCTGTTGCCTTCTGGCTCGAGGCTTCACCGTTCCATTCCAGTAACTGCCTCTGTGCCTCCTGAGATTTGCTACTGTAAAAACTGCTCTCTCCCGTGGCATCCAGGTGAAGAAAACACTAATACAATAGGTGGCTTTTATTCCTGCCTTTAAAAATGTCATCAGCAGTCAGCAGTTATCTGGGTTAAGTGCATAGGGCCGTGTTAATAATTGAGATCAAATGTGCGCTATATGTCAAGTGTGATATACGTTTCATGCATTAGCTGTCTTAGAGATCATAGACTCCGATATGACAACATTTACCAGGGAGATTATAGTTTCTTTGAGGGATTTTGAAAAGGGAAGAAATCTTGCGAGAAGACATTTTCTCCCAAAGTCACAGTCGATCCTTTTCATTGCCTTTAGTGTGTCTGCCTCAGTTCATGTGGTTGACATGGCACATTGAAGTCATGTTGGCGCCATCATATCACATGACAACCCCCCAATTGTGGTTGTTCGTGTAATTGAACTTGCCAGTTTGCTTCTGATGCCTGTATTCATCTGCTGAGAGGAAATCACATTCGCCCTTCAAATGTTTACATTAGCACCTGAATGGCATGAACATAATCGTTTAGCAATGTTCCTGTAACCGTCATGTGTTATACTTTGGGGAGACACCAGACCAGAGGTGTAAAGAGGCTGGAAGATGGTGGAATGCATGAATTTAGCTGCGTTTTTCTGTTCCTGCTAAATACCAAAAACTAGTCGGTAAGCTGGCATAATACTATTCCAACCTTCCAAAATGGTTACAAGGGCAGAAAAGTGTTGTGTTACTTTTCGTCATATAAGGTGACTGCAACAACAAGTTAAAGATACATAATTCAGGAAGAACTCAGTGAGAGATGTCACATCTCCGATGGTCTCCTCTGCAGTCTGTGAGGGATTCAGCAAAATCTTAGTCTAACCTCCCTGACAAGGTCAGAGTGTCTCATGCAACCTTTTGTGGAAAGCACTCAGCACAACAAATGGACCCTAAACTGTTTCGATACCTGCTGCTTGCACTCTGAAGGCTGCTCACTAGAGTTGATTATGGATACCCACCCCGGCACTCCATCCCAGAGTATTTGTTCTGGGCCACTGGTGACTGAATATGACTTGAACAGCTGGAGGAACCTTACCGGCAGCAGTCAGCCTAAGGACCCTTTCTGTGAAGACAATGTGATGCTTTCATGCCCAAGAAAATTTAATAAAAATTTGCATTCATGAGCCCAGTTTAAGAATAAGAATTCAGCTTTTCAAGGAAATCTATAAATATGTTATCAGTGTTTATTTTGATGTCTATAGTCAAACAAAATCAGTATTTTCCTGCAGTAAAACCATCCCTATATTAATATTCTCCACAAGGAGTGATTTTTTTTTTTTGTCCTGACTGACCTTGGTGGACAGGTCCAAACACTACAATACCCATGAGCCTCGGTCCTCAGCTGCTGTTGCCATAGAGAAAAGGCCAGTCACGTGCCAGAATCAGAGCAGCGTTTACCCACAACAACTGACACAGAATTTAAAAGAGAACTGATTTAAGCTGCAGATTGTGTTCTCAGTTATTTCACCTTTAGCTTCCACAAAACAAAATTTGTCTTTTTGGCAAGAAATACCCAATCTGTGACTGGATGTTTCTTGCCAAAACTTTGGGAGATATAGTTAGCAGGTAATTTTAGAAAACTAGGCACACAAGCCTGCTGTTCATGGAATACAAACAATGGAATATAATTGATATCATGACTGGTCTTGCCAAATGTTGAATGTTTTAAAAGGATGTATGCCTTAAAGAAATACAGACAAAATGAAAGGAAAAACAAGCCTACGAAGGGTGATCAAAAAGTTTAGGAACTGTGCTTCTTCAAATCGCTACCAGGGCTTCTGCAACACTTGTATTGTTCCCTGAGAATCCCGTTCTGGTGGCATGTCAGGCACTACTTGCAATGAGCACTAAATCTCTTAAACTGCATTAAAAAAGTTGTGGCCGAACAACTCATCACTGCACATTCGAGCACCCACAAGCTACTGCACTATAATTCAGGTTGTTTGAACTAAAGGTTCTCCCTCAGACACCTCAAAAAGTTGACAGACTGACCTCTGGGGCCAATGTTGAAGCAAGCAACACGCATGCTCCTGGTGCACTGTTAAAACTGTGGTTTCTTCTCGAAGTGGTGGCCACAGACCTCATGTTCTGATCTCATGTTCTTTTCTCTCCTCCAGTTTGGGGTCTACGGGGAAATCATGAATGCACATCTAGCAGTCGTTAAAATGTGTTTAGCAAAGGTCCTGCTGGTGCTAGTGCGATGTCGTATGGTCTTCTACCTCATGACAGTTACTGCTCGTTGCATGATGTGACTTTGACGTGCCCTGTGTACATGCATAACAAACAGTCCCAGAAGTTTCTGATCAGCCCTAATAAAGTATTCTATTAAGGTTTTGGGCCATGATGTGACACTAAAACAGTTTTATTACACCCACACATTGATTCTCCAAGTCTCTGAACTGTACAGAAGAGATTGAACACCATTTTTCCAAAAGATATTCCCTCATTTGGTGCACTGACGATTGTGGTGGAGAGCGCTGTCAGTCTAACAGAGCTACTGCGGGTCCCCTCACTGTAGGGATCCAGATCTCAGCTTTTTCTTTTAATTTGTCGCCCGTCTGTACTTTGACATTTTGGGAGCTACATTTGCTGTGAATAAGATGAGAATATGGATGCCACCCTCGTATTTATATTAGCCTGCAGCCAGTTAGCTTAGCTTAGCACAAAGACTGGGGACAGTGGGTAACAGGTAGCCTGCCTAGATTGTTTTCCTCTGTTGCCAGTTTTAATGCTAAGCTAAGCTAACCATGTCCTGTCTCCAGCTTCATGTTTGTCAGACAGATATGAGAGATACTATTCTTCTTGGATATCTCTCAGCCAAAAAAAGTGAATTATGAATATCTGCAAAAAATGTCAAGCCATTCCTTCAAGATGACTTTGCTGAAAATGAAAGGACAGCCTGACTTTGTGTTAGAGATACTGTAATGACAAGCCAGTGTTTCCGTGTTTAGACCAAGAAAAGCAAAGACTATAAATAACAGTTTAAAAAACTGTGGTAAAGTACAAAATACGACTACGGTGCAGGCTGCGCAACAGGATTAGAAGATGGTCGAAGTAAAAGAATTACTAGAAATCATTTTTGAATACTTTCCCAAGCTGTTCAAGTGAACTTCATTTCACCATCACCGTGCTGACTATTTCTCCCCACCTCCACAGGCATAATAGGAAAATAGCTAATATAAAAACTGAAATTGTATTCTTTCCTCTGTAAAGAGAGAAGATTGCATATCAAGTTGGCTGGTTGAAGTACCTCCTGTGTATGACTCCTGTGTGGTGGGAGAGGAAGCATTTTTCTTCCAACCAATGGAAGAGTGAGTCAGGTTTATGACTATGGGGAGCAGAGGGTGGCCTTTATTTCCCTGAGAAGAGTCATTATTATTGCCCTGCAAATTTATGGCTTGCTTCTGGAGAGAACCTACCAGCAGAGTGCCTGTCATTTCTCTTACTATCTTATGCATTATTGATAAGTCTATGGTCCTATCATCCATTGTGTGCTATTGCCATAACTCAACAGCAGAAAACACCATATACAGTATACTGTAGATGTGTAGAGCCAGTCTGCCTTTTGTTCTCTCCACTGTGCTTTACACCAGTATTTTATGAGGACTTTCACCTGTTAAACAGAAGTTATGAGAATACAAACAATGTCAACATATCAACAAACTCGGACCACGTATAAAGCAAATAAATATTCTCTGTTAATAAAAATATTGTCCCGAATTCATGACTGGGAAAAGATGTATTACAAAGAGACTTTGAAGAACGATTCCCTCCCTGCAGAGCTGCCACTCACAAAAAAAATAAAATAAATGAATAATTGGCTAATCAAATCAAACTCCGTGTCATGAACCAGTTTACGTGGGTTTGACGCTCAGGTTCACGTGGAGGTTGAAGAGACGCAGGCTTGAGACAGAAGAGATGCAGCCTATAATGAGCGTGCTAATCCACTCCAAGATGCTCTGGATCAGGCACAAGGGACAAAAGTGGGGGTTTTTGTGTTCTATTTGTAATGCAGGTAACCCAGCCAGAAAATAAAACAAAAAAAAAGAACCAAAAAATAAATCATTAAAACATCTTCCTAAATTACAGAAATTAGATATTCTCTTGTGGTTACATATGCTTTGGTACTAACAGCTGCTTTATCGGGCTGTACAAGATTAATGTGTCACATGACGGCAGCCCAACGTGACAACTGATTAATTGTCTTCTTCTGTTAATGTGGCCTGATAAATGTTCGCCATTAGCTATATACCCAGCAGTTGCTTGGGGGAGATGATTAGATCATCATGTTGTTGGAGGATAATAAGGATCAGCCACTTGCAACAAAGGATGCCCTCCCTTGACTCCGTCCTTCACCTGGCCATGAATGCTGCTGCTGCTCAAAGAGAAGGCAGGAGTGAAGAGCATCTGCGCCCAGACGCCTTTTACTTTCTGAACATGCTAGCAAATTGTCCATTTTGCAGGCACGTGGACACAAAAGCCGCGTATATAGGTTGCAAGTGCAGCCATACACACACCACGATCACTGCACAGCGCTAAACAAGTTAATCAGCGATGTTTTATTTGGCACCTCCCACATACGGTGCCTCTTTTTCCTCTGTCTCTTTCCTCCAAATCTCCTCTCGCTGAAGGACCCTTCAGACCAGCAGCAATCATCCTATTTAGACAGCTGAGAGGGCTGCTTTTTGAAACATGCTATTGTGTAATGCTTGCCAGCGCTTGCAATCATGCTCTTCACTCTGTGATGATGAGGTTAATTTCGGGTCTTTTGTGTATATTTTGCTTATTTGCTTGTTTATGTAAGCTGTTTAATTCAAGCTGCCAAACAAGCACAAGTTTTTAATTCTCAACTATCAGCTTTCAGCATGTTTTTGCATATTTCTGGAAATTATGAATTGATTGTGGGAAGTCTCTAATTTATGTTTTCTGCCCTTTTGTTGCGAGAACGTTTTCACACCACACATCCCATGTTAGGGATTTGATTCGCTTTCTTCTCGAGTCATAAAAAATGTGTATGAGTGACATATTTAAGCTGTGCATGTAGCGATGCATCCTGAGTCGCAAAAGTAAAGGTGGATAAAGATTTAACAGATTTGTTTATTAGCTTCCCACTTTCTGAGGCTCAGCCAATCCATCACCACTAAACGACCTTATGAATACATTATAATACATTAAAGCTGACTGGCTGCACAGGAGTCAGTTAGTGAGTTATGTTGTTTGTCATTCTGTTGCATTAGCTCCCTCAGGTGATGATGCATACTCCTCTTCATTACACAGGATGGAACAACTGCTTCTGAAAGATCTGAAAATCTTTGTCCAAATAACTCACATTAGCATTTTTTTTTTTTTTGAAGAGAAATACTTGAAAAACCAAATACACTTGTAAGCTTTTTAAGGCCGACCATTGATTTGTCTTGCCTGGAAGGAACATGAATGACCCGACTGCAAACAAAACCAACAGAACTGCTTAAGTGATGTGTATATATCTTGTTTAAAGACTAGCTAATATATTTTTTACAGACAGATGTAGAGTCTCATAAATCAGATGACTGAGCCAAGCAACAAACCTTTGCAAGCTGCAACAATCACATATCATTGCTATAAAGAACATCTTTAGAAACCTCATCGTGGCTACAGTTGAGCTGCAGCTGAAGGCAAGCAGTAAAAACCCTACATTCCTAAAAACTGGGATATTTGACATTAGTTGTACAGTTTAATGGATACTTGAATAACATACCAACAGTAATGAGGCCTGACTTTAGCTTAGTATTCCTAAAAATATCAAATTAAATTGTGAAATGTTTCCAAAACATATATTAATAAATATCAGCTTGCAAATCAGCTATTTGTTGTT